>NW_022437081.1:528663-562258 GCF_009761245.1 Sapajus apella
AAAAAAAAAAACAAAAATTAGCTGTGCGTGGTGGCACATATCACTTTTTTTTTTTTTTTTTTTTTTGAGACAGAGTCTCGCTCTGTGTCCCAGTCTGCAGTGCAGTGGCACGATCTTGGCTCACTGCAACCTCTACCTCCTGGGTTCAAATGATTTTTCTGCCTCAGCCTCCTGAGTAGCTGGGGCTACAGGCGCGTGCCACCACGCACAGCTAATTTTTGTTTTTTTTTTTTTTTTATAGTGACGGGGTTTCACCATGTTGGCCAGGATGGTCTCGATCTTTTGACCTCATGATCCACCTGCCTCGGCCTCCCAAAGTGCTGTGACTACAGGCATGAGCCACCGTGCCCGGCCTACATGTATAACTTTTTAAAGAAAAAAGTGTTTGTACTAAGTAAAACTACACATACATAATGCTGTCTGTGCATAGGAAGAAGACTGAACTACTACTGTTGGGGGTCCAAGTGGAAATGTCCAGGAATGAGGCCAGTTTTCTTTTGTTGTTGCTGTTTTTATAATTGTGTAGGGTCAGTTTTAATTTTTACTGTCTGATTTTGTTAAAAAGAACTTAATACTTGTATAATTTTGAATCTAGTAAAGATAAAAATTGTGAGTGATGCTGGAATATTTATCATTTTTGTCTAAAAAAAATACTTTCCTGGCAGGGTGTGGTGGCTCACACCTGTAATCCCAGCACTTTGGAAGGTTGGGGTGGGTGGATCACCTGAGGTCAGGAGTTCAAGACCAGCCTGGCCAACATGGGGGAACCATGTCTCTACTAAAAATACAAAAAATTAGCCAGGGGTGGTGGCAGGCACCTGTAATCCCAGCTACTTGGGAGGCTGAGGCCGGAGAACTGCTTGAACCTGGGAGGCAGAGGTTGCAGTGAGCCCAGATCACTCCACTGCACTCCAGCCTGGGCAACAAGAGCAAAACACTGTCTCAAAAAAACAAAACAAAACAAAACACTTTTTTTCTTTCATTTTACTACCTATGCATGTCCCTAAACAATGTATTCTTGGCTTTATTTCCTTTACATAAAAAGGAACTTTTCTCAGAAATAAAGCCAAATCATCAACTTTTTAAGTCCATCCCATACTATGGACAGAGCAACTTCTAGAAAGACTATTTTAACTATAGTTCTAGAAACCAAACAGAGAAATCTTTTAAGGTTTCCAAATCTTTAAGCTTTACAATGAGTGATGAAAAGTGGAGATCAGATGTTATTTTACGTCTGGAAAACTTTAAAAGAATAAAAGCCAGTAATAAAATTATAATAAGCTATGTGTCTAATTTTAAACATACATGTAATGGAATATAAACGACCAACTTACATCTATTGGCAGTGATTCATCTTCCTTTTCTGTTAGTCGCATATAAGAACGATCTATAAACCAGAAGCATACCATTAAGGAAATTGTAGCTTATTTTTCATTCTTAAAATGCAAGCAAATCAATATACCAAAGAAGTGGCTGACTTACATGCTACATAAAGTAATGCTAATCCCGGATTCCTCAAAACCTCCTATCTTCTAAGGCAGTCAGCCCTATCTTACTGAACTATTTGATTTTCATCACGACCTGCTTTGTCACCTTATACAATGGGTAAGAGTGATAGGTGAGTAAGTATGAGGCAGAAATACCTTAGTATAATTTCCCTTTCATTATTCTAGAAACTTCTCAAACTGTTACTTTCATTAACTCATCAAAGAAATCACAATTATTTAAAAGGTAAAGTCTACAGAAAATTTCAACTGAAACAGCACCATCACCACACAGTATGGATAAAAGACTGTTATAGAAATGGGTCTCTTGAGAGGATACGCTGGGGCAGTGGTGGCACAGGAATTCCATGAAATCAGTTTCTGCCTCTACCAGTTAATTATAATTCTGCTGCTGCTGCCTAACCCCAGGAGGCAGCAAAGAATAAAAGAAAAGAATCGGGATTTAGAAACTGGTAAGCCTAAATCAGTGCCAGCTCTTCAATTTACTATAATCTCATTTAATTAAAGAAGCTCTCAGTGATCCTAATACATATCTCAAGTTCAGAGTGTTAAAATAGGTAGTGTCTTAAAAATCAAAGAAATACAGTATCTACTTTTTCATTACCTGAATTTCCACAACAGTAAAATGAGAATAATGTGAGGTGAGGATTAAACAAGATACAGTAAATGACTGGTGCCCTACTAGAACAAAGTTCATTACAGCAAAGATGAGCATGTCACAGCGCCACACTGTGCTATCTACTGCCACAATCTGACATGACACACTTAGTCTTAAATGTATATATTACTCTCTCTCTAACATGAGCATTATACATAAAGAGGTCTCACTGCAGTGGCAAATCCACAAGGCATTCTCATCACCCAAAACATAAAATACAAAAATCTTAATTCTAGATGAACCTAGGACAATCCCTATGTTATAACTTACTTTGGACTAAACTCAAATTGTTTTTGAGTGCATGTGTATTGACTCTTAAAAGAGAATGTGTTTAGAGACATTTCTTAAGTTTTAATCTACAGGTTTGTCATAAAGACAAGTGTAAAAGAAACATCAAACCAATACCAAAGTAGATTTTGACTAATCTTCTATCTGGTTCAATTCCCAGCTAGCTTGCATGAAGCCTCGCCTGATTCTAACGCTACATTCAACCAGGAATTTCTTCATCTGTAAAATTAAAGCGTTGGAATTCAGTGAACTTCAAGAGCCCTTCTCGCCCTACAAGTATATAATTCTACAGCTAAAGCTTAGTGTAGAAAATGACAGAGTACTCCAGTGTATCCTAAGCTCCTCTAGGACAGTGTTTCTCAAACTAATGTGTATACAAATCACCTGGGGATCGTATTAAAACCCAGATTCTGATTGAACAGATCTGGCCTGAGCGTCTTCTAACTACCTGCCAGGTGGTGCTCATGATGCTGGTCTGTTGACCACACTTTAAACAGCAAGGATCTATGATACTTTCTTTCCTTAACCTCCCAGTTCCCCCTCCCCAAAATGACTGTCCCTGCTTCCATGCATCCTTATATACTTTTAGCATATCACTTCATTGTAATTACTTCTTGATCCACTTGTTTTCCTCTAGACTTTGAACTGGCTCAGGGCATCGCTGTATCTCTAAGCACCTAAGTACAGTGCAATTTCAACCAACGACCCAAAACTGAAGTTCATAACTCAGGGTAGCACAAATCTTTTGCCCAAGGTCACACAGATTTAGCGGTAATGCAAGTTTCCTACCAACCAGCCCTTTAGACTCCCAGTCCAGTGCTCTTTCTCCCGTACCACAGTGCCTCCCTGAGGTAATCGGTCACTTAACTACTCAGTCTTTGCCTAGACAGCCCAAGAGTGCCCAAGATACTGTCCACTTTGTTGTCGGGGGACCATGAGCATCTAGAGTCCTCAATCCCACAACTGTGCCTAATCTGCCCCGTGCTGGATCTGTCATCACTTGTCCTGGATTCCTGGAGACCCATTCTGAACCATCCCAGACACCTCCTTCCAACTTTCCTGCAATTTCAGGTGCCACACTCTCCTCAAATTCAAACTCCGAACCTTCCACTGGTGACTCCTGCACTGATTTTCTTAGTCACTCCAAACCGTAAGGTCCCAAAGGACCATTTAATCGGACACTCGCTCTGATGGTCCCTTAGAAGTGCGCCCACACACCGCCCCTAAGGTCCCACACTGGAGCGGTCCCCGTGCCCCAGGCACTTACGCTGCGCAGCGGAAAAGGCGGCGTGGGCTAGGGCAAAGAGACCGATGCCTACGAGCCCCTTCCAAAGCGACGGCGCCATAATGCCGAAGCAGCAGCAGCCCAGCAAAAGAAGCGAAGGGTGGCGAAGCTGTTTCTTCTTCCACCTGCGGGTGTCCGCGCGCCGCAGAAAGATGACGTCACTGAAGTCCTGAGCGCCAAGTGTCTAAGTGGTGGAAAAGCCAGAGGGCTGTGAGAAAGCGGAAACAGGAATGCCGGGAAGAAGGAGAAACCTACACGGAAAAAGGTCCGCGAGAACCCACGAACCTGCGCTACGGAGGCCTCTCTGGGAGGGGCGGGGCTCAACGGAGTCGTAAACGAAGACGCGAAAGCAGGAGCAATGCGGAAGCGAAGAGGAAGGACGCCGGCTAATAAGCGCGGGCCGCGACAGCGGGGCGGGGCCAGTGGCGAAAATAGGGTGGGGAAGAGGGGCGGGGGGGCCTGCGTAGAGAATGGGTGGGGCCGAGCGGCGGGGTGGGGAAGAGGGGCGGGGCCTGCGAAAGGGTGGGTGTAGCCGAGAGGCGGGGCCTGGGTCGGTGGGTGTATCCAAGGGGCAGGGTTTGGTGGGTGTGGTAGAGGGGCGGGGCCTTCGGGGCGGTGGTGGGGCGGAGGGGCGGGGAGGAGGTGGGACCGAGGGGCGGAAGGAGGTGGGACCGAGGGGCGGGGAGGAGGTGGGACCGAAGGGCGGGGCTGGGGCGGTGGGGAAAGGCAGTAGGTGCAGAATGTAGAGCCTGGGCAGTTGTGTCTTGTGGGTTGGTTGGTTTGGATTTTTCTTCAAACTGTGCCTTTTGTTTTCTGTAGGCCTTTCCTGTGCTTATGCTCTGTGGGAACTGGCACTGCAGAAGGAGGCAAAGGTTAAAACGAGGAGGCAGTTGGAGGGTCAAGGACAAAAACCCAGGATTTGGAGCCCCAAATACTTGGCCAGCGGGAAGTGCTCAGTAAACCCTTTTAAGGTCCTGGAGAAAGATTCGCGCAAAAAGAGGTGTGTGGGGTGATGGGAGTGTTTTGTCATGAAAAGAACCAACGTACATTAAGGAAGAAATGAAAGAGGAAATTTTAAAATGCTAATAACACAGTCTTGTCTTGTGTCTATCTCTGATCTGGGTAAAATGTATACTCATCTGCCCATTTTTCTTTGTCTTCATCTCCGAAAATGAAGACATTTAATAGTGAGCTTCTCCCCTTGACCTCATCACTCTGCTCTCCCCTGGCGAGCTCACCTATTCATTCCCACCGCTTCAGCTGGCGTAGATATTACAGTGATTCCAAATCAACATCTCTATCACAAATATCTCTCCTTAGCTCCATGGCTGCATTTCTGACTACCTGCTAGGCGTTTATTTCCTGTGGCATTTCAAACGTAATATGGCCAAAATGGAATTCATCCTTTTTTCCCCAAATTCTGCACCAGTTCCTCCAGTGACCCCTGACTGAGTGGCAATGTTTTGTAAACTGCCTATCACAAAGCAAATGCAAAGTATGATCACCATTCTTTTCCTTTAACCCAATCAGAGATGCCTCCCATCCCGACCACCTCCTTTAAATGTCCAAAATTCCCATTCCTGATCCCCTTATTCTGTTCTACTTTTTATATCACCTTCTAACATACTATACAATTTACCTATTTATTATGTTTGTTGTGTTACTGTTTACGTCTGTCTTTTCCCACTGGACTGTAAGCTCTGAGAGGACAGAGATATCTCTGTACCTAAAAGTTTAACTGTCATGTGGTGGGCATTCAATAAATGCTTGTTGAATGACAAATGAATGGATTACGGAAAAGAAGTGGGAGGGTTTCCCTATTTGAAAGGATCTCTACAGAGAGTCCTTTCAATATTTTAAATTGGGTTCAAAAATCCCTATGGACTTGCGTGTACTGTCACATTTTGACAACCTTTTGATTGCAAACATTTTCTGATATGCTTGAGCTTCCTCAAAGCTGGAGGAAACAAATAAAGAAAATAAAGAAAACATCTCATTGGCTGGGCATAGTAGCACATGCTTGTAGTCCTAGCTAGTCCTAGCTACTTGGGAAGCTACAGAAGGAGGATTGCTTGATCCCAGGAGTTCAAGGCTGCAGTGAGTCATGATTATGCCACTACACTACAGCCTGAGTGACAGAGTGAGACCCTTTCTCTAACCAATAAAAAGTAGAAGACATCTAAGATTCATCATATTTCCTCAACTTTACTTATATAATTTTTGTCCTAGATCTCATTTTCTAAACCTTTAGTCATAGTCATTATTTTTTTCTGGGCCTTCTCCAATTTCTTCACCTCTAAGCCAAAATTTTACACAGTACTTGATCGATGTCAAGTGCCATATAATGTATTCCTTACAAATGTAGTTCTGTTTATAAACTTCACAATCAGGAAGAACCAGGAGATAATCTCTCTGTAGTTGACAGGAAAGTGCTTCCTTCTCCACCCCTGGGAGGTAATAAGATCGAAAAGATAGTTGACCAAAAAATATCTTAAAACTTTGTTTTAGCTAAGGTAATGGTCAAATTGAAATTAGCCTTTTCAGATTCCCTGTTAAATTACCCCTTCTTCAAGACCAGCCTGGCCATCATAGTGAAACCCCATCTCTACTAAAAATACAAAAAAAAATTAGCCGGGCGTGGTGGTGGGTGCCTGTAATTCCAGCTACTCAGAAGGCTGAGGCAGGAGAATCGCTTGAACCCAGGAAGCGGAGGTTGCTGTGAGCCAAGATTGCACCATTGCACTCCAGCCTGGGCAACAAGAGCGAAACTCCCATCTCAAAAAAAAAAGAAAATTATCCCTTCTAATATCAATTTATCTGAAGCAGAAAATGATTAAGAATTTTCTTATAAGACCTGAGATCTGGTTATTTTCCTTTAAAATGATGAGGTTATAGGAAAAAAGAGAAATTCAGTAATGAATCTGGTATTTGTATAAACCACCAATGCATTATCCTGGTCTTCAGGGAGGTCACCCATGTCCAGATATTGAGTTCTGTTTTCTCTCTTGCCCTCTTAAGATGCATTTCTCACTCTCTTCTTTTTTACCTCTTTACCCATATAGTGAGTCCAAGAGAAACTAGCCTAGTTTCACATTTTCTGGTAATACATGATTAAATTATATTCAGGAACTGAGATTTTAATTGTCTTTTCTGTAGTTTCCGACTTGAAGGGAAGCCAAGGTATTCATAGTCACAGTTACCAAGGACTGTATCATTCAAATAAGTACCCGGGGTCCACTCACACACAGTACTGTAAGTTGCAGTTAATCCTAAATATGCAAGGTACAGCTAGTGGTAGATCTGGTTTCATGAGCGCCTAGAACAAAAGTCAAACCTTATGAGAAAGCACATTTAAATTTCTAAGTGACCCCAGAAGTGCTTTTTGTTTTTCCAAAGAAAGAGCTATTTTCCATATGCACCTTGGATAAGTAATGTGGATGTTATTAAAGGTGGGGATAATGGTCTTTAAAGCATTTCCTACTAAGGTGTTATTTGTGAAGACTCATCACATTTCCCAGGCTAGTTCATCGAATAGAGAAAGCACTGCTATCCCAGACTTGTCTTGACTTTGTTATATGCCACCCAACTCCATGAATATCTTCACACACTGCTTATTCACATGTCCATTACCCGTGCAGATTCTCCCTCCATCTGGCACACCCTGTCCTTTCCTACGTTGTTCAAAATTCCACTTTGTCTAGGAATATGCTCCTGACTATTATAGATATTTATAAAAGGTACATATCTAGTGGAGGCACAAAACCTTTCTTCAAGCTATTTATATTTTGTTCAACCTCTCTGGGTAACACATTCTAGAAGTTTACTACCTGCTGAGTAAACTAGTGCTTTCAATATTGAAATCGTATCCTGTTTACTTTTTTTCTTTGCCAAAGTGGTATGAGCTCATTGTAAGACATTCAAACAAACAAACAAAAAGTATTTGTCTTGAAGCGTTAACTGTACCTTGGTATTTTAAGTTTTGAATCTTAGTAAACAGAACTGTGGTTTGTGGGTAACACCCCCCATGGGCACTGAGGAAGGAGAACTGTGCAGACCCCAGGCACAGTTAGTGCCTGAAGCATAACTCACTGCTTACTATATCTAGCTTATATATATAATCATATTTAGTCCCATATAATCTTTCTATATAATCATATAGGTATTGTAGTCGGAGCTGTACTGACACATTTAGTGCTGATTTGTATAATCCTTCCATATAACCACATAGTAGTTTGTAGTAGGAGGAATGCCTAGAGCAGTCACAGAACAGAAGCAGTACGTGGGAGAACAGCCAGACCAGGGCAAGAACCAAAGATCCAGGCAGTGTCGTCCCTGCCTGAAAGGGCAGACACTGTATGGCAGGCTTGGAACAAGAGCCTCTCCTCCTGATAAAGGAGTTGTAGTACCTTGCATCCAGTTTCTGTGGAAAGTAGGCCTCAGGCCTGAGATCCTGCAAATAATGGAGGGAGAAGAACCCCTCTGGTGTGACCAGTCACAGCCGCTGTACACCCTGTCAGTCTTTTCTCGCTTCTGTGCTAGCTCAAATCATCCTCCCATAAATATCTTAAGAGAAGAGCACAAGTCTGTCAGCTCCCACTGCATTGGCTTACAGTATCCTTCTATTAGAAAGCCTTTGAAGTCTCCAGCCCCCAGATAAGAAGTATTGCGCACGACACCTGTTGCACACAGCCCACCTCCTTGCCTCAGTGACCTAATGGGGGTGGAGGCATGACCTAATGGGTCATGCCTTTTCTGTACATGACCCTCTACTACTGTGCACGGCACGGCCCCCTACTGCACATGGCCCACCTCTCTGCCCAGGTGACATAATGGGGTGGCCCCCTTGCTTGTGACTCACGTGATTATGTATGCCCTATCACTAAGCCTATAGATGATGACCTCACTTACGACCCTTCCCCCTGCTTGTACCCAACAAATACAGACACTTCTGGGCATTCAGGGCCTCGCCTGTCTCCGTTCATAGGTGGTGTGGCCCCCCGAGTCCAGATGCTCTTCACCAGTTCTTCAGTGTCCTGTCTCTTTACTTCTCAGATCCTGCAACTCAGCACAGCATAAGGGACACCCCACGACCCTGTGGGGCCAACAGCCCTACAGTGGTTACATGATTCATATCTTTAAGATTTGTTTATTTGCTGGATGATTTATACTACAGTGGTTAAAACCATATGCTCTGGAATCATATTGGGTTTGAATCCTTGCTTTTCCTGTTCTACCTCTGAGAGACTGGAGAAGCTACCTAATTTCACTGCACCTCAGTTTTCTCATCTGTAAAGTGAGGATAATAACAGTGTTTACCTGCCTAGGTTGTTATCAGGATTGAGTGAGATAATACATATAAAGTGAACAGAAAAGTATTACACATAGTAAACACTAAATAAGTGTTAGCTATTGTTGTTGCTACTGATTCTTCTAGCTATTTTTCCAAGCTAAAGAGGCTCCTTACCTTTTTAGTCTTTCTTAAAACATCAGTTGCTTCTCCCCTTTGATTATTGCTCTTCTCTGAACCATTCCCTGATCTACTAATATCTCTTTTAGGGTTTCATTACCACATCTGCACAAAGTGGCCTAGGTTACTTGTATGAGGTTAGTATGATTATTCATTTCAAATAGCCTTCCTAGCTGGGCACGGTGGCTCATGCCTATAATTCCAGTACTTTGAGGGGCTGAGGTGGGCAGATTACTTGAGGTCAGGAGTTTGAGACCAGCCTGGCCAATATGGCGAAACCCATCTCTACTAAAAAATACAAAAAAATTAGCCAGGCGTGGTGGCAGGCACCTGTAATCCCAACTACTTGGGAGGCTTAGGCAGGAGAATCACTGGAACCTGGGAGGTGGCGGTTGCAATGAGCCAAGATTGCACTGCTGCACTCCAGCATGGGTGACAGAGTGAGACTCTGTCTCAAAGAAAGAAAAAAATAATCAAATAGACTTTTTGAGCACATTGGGTTGGTCTATTCAGCAAATAAACTGAAATTTATCCAATAGTCCCACAGACCGTTAATTTTGATAAACATAGAAATTGACCCTTCTGGTCTTAAAGTTTGAAATGTATATTTGTTTGATCTGAGTTCCTTCCTCAGGAAAGAACCTTCAGGGCCCTCAAAAAAAAGCATCAAAGAACTAAAATTCACCAGACTATCACATCAGATGTGGGACCCCTCATTCATCATGATTGCTTCCTTGCCTCTCCCTACTTCTTATTTTCTTATCTATTATTGCATTTCTTCCCTGCTATGTAAACCCCTAGTTTTAGTCGGTCAGGGAGATGGATTTGAGACTGAGCTCCCATTTCCTCAGCTGCAGCACCCGATTAAAGCTTTCTTCCTTGGCAGTACTCACTGTCTCAGTGATTGGTTTTGTGTGCAGCGAGCAGCAAGATCTAGACAGAACCCCTGGTACTTCAGTAACAAAACTGTGAAAACCTCAGCATCCTATTCTTTGTTCCACGTGAATATAAGCATTTCCTTTACTACTGCCTTAGGTCCAAGTCTCTTTACACCTTCTCTTCTTTGGCACTCCCACAGCTTTGATATTATGCATATAGCTCACAAATATAGCTGGTCCGGTCTTGACTACTGAACTGCAGAGCCACGTTTCTAAGTGCCTATGTTGACATCTGTTCTTGGATATTCTACCAGTCCCTTAAATCCAACCTGTCCATAGTTGAGCTCTACTTTCTAACTCCCACATTAATGCTACTGACAGCCCTCTCTTTTCCAGTTATCCAGGTTCAAGCCTTTGGAGTCATCTCTCAGTTCTTCTTCCTCAGGCATTCTCCACTCACCCACCAATCAATTCCAAGGCAGATTAATCCTACCTCTGCATTAGTTCTTGCATTCAACTTTCCATGTGCATTCCTACTGCATCTGCTAAGTTAAGACCTCATTACTACTTTTCAGCAAGATGACCTTTCTAACCTCCTAACTGGCCTCCCTAGTACTTATCTCTCCTCTTTTTTCTTTTCTTTTCTTTTTTTTTTTTTTTTTTCTTGAAATGAACTCTTGCTCTGTCACCCAGGCTGGAGTGAAGTGGCATGATCTCAGCTCACTGCAACCTCCATTTCTCAGGTTGAAGCAATTCTCCTGCCTCCTCCTGAGTAGCTGGAATTACAGGCACATGCCACCATGCCCAGCTAATTTTTGTATTTTTAGTAGAGCTGGGGTTTCAGCATGTTGTCCAGGCTGGGTCTTGAACTCCTGACCTCAAGCAATCCGCCCACCTCAGCCTCCCAAAGTGCTGGGATTACAGGTGTGAGCCACTGCACCTGGCCTCCACATTTCATTCACCCACTTTTCTGTTGCCAAATTAATATTGGGGAGGTTTTTGACTAGGGAAATTAATGAGTTAAAATTTTTGTGGCATAGAGCACTTCCACTGTGGGTAACACCCCATATAGGCACCAAGGAATGAGAGCTAAGCAGAACCCTGGCACAGTTAGGGCTTGAGGAATATCTCACTTTATAGTGTTACTACTCAGCTATTTCCTTTTATATGATCCTTTACGTAATCATATATTAGTTTATAGAAATAGGGCTTGAAGTCTCCCTTTATATAATCCTATATATATAATCATATAATAGTTGATAGTATGAGTGCCTAAAGAATATTTCCCTACATATATACCTATAATTATATCTTAGTCCATAATCGGAGGAATGCCTAGAGTGGACACAGTACAGAGCATGAATTAAGGAATAAGCAGCTTATAATCGTAGGAATGCCTGGAGCAGACACAGTGCAGAGCGTGATTTAAGGGAAAAACAGTTATACCAGGACAAGAATCCATGGCCCAGGCGGCAGCGTTCAGTATCGTAAAGACACCTGCTGTATGGCAGACTTGGGGCAAGAGCCACTCCTCCTGATAAAGGAGTTGTAGGACCTTGCTGCAGTTCTTGTGGAAGGCTGCCCTCAGACCGGCAATCCATCTTGGTGACTGTGAACTTTATCAGCTCTTGCTACTGTGCTGCTTGAAAAGCATCTTCCCATAGAATCCATTGGAAGCTGCCAGAAGGTGGTGGTAAGCTTGACAGCTCTGTCACTTCTATGAGACTTAAAGCATTCTCCTATAAATCTTCTCAGAAGTAGTTTTCCCGGGCCGGGCGCGGTGGCTCAAGCCTGTAATCCCAGCACTTTGGGAGGCCGAGGCGGGTGGATCACGAGGTCAAGAGATCGAGACCATCCTGGTCAACATGGTGAAACCCCGTCTCTACTAAAAATACAAAAAATTAGCTGGGCATGGTGGTGCGTGCCTGTAATCCCAGCTACTCAGGAGGCTGAGGCAGGAGAATTGCCTGAACCCAGGAGGTGGAGGTTGCGGTGAGCAGAGATCACGCCATTGCACTCCAGCCTGGGTAACATGAGTGAAACTCCGTCTCAAAAAAAAAAAAAAAAAAAAAAAAAAAAAAAAAAAAAAAGAAGTAGTTTTCCCATAGATAGAAGTATCGCACACTGCACCCTCTTCACTTCGCACGGCCCACCTTCAAGCCTCAGTGACCTAATGGGGGTGGACCCCTTACCGCACACGGCCCGGGGCCCTTGCCTTCGTGGGAACGGGCCCCTTGCTGCACACTGTCCACCTCCTGGCCTAGGTGACCTAATGGGGGCGGACCCTATGTTTTATTGCTCATGACCCTATCACTATCCTTAAAGATGATTTCACTCACTGCCCTGCCCCCTAACCTATACACAATAAATACTCATGCTTCTGGACATTCGGGCCTTGCTCGCCACCCTCGCCAGCCTGGCCTTGCCGGCCTTGCCTGACTCTGCTTATAGGTGGCGTGGCCCCCCGAGACCAGCTGCATTTTCTTTTTTTTTTTTTTTTCCCATTTATTTATTTTATTGCATTTTAGGTTTTGGGGTACATGTGAAGAACATGCAAAATTGTTGCATAGGAACACACGTGGCAGTGTGATTTGCTGCCTTCCTCCCCATCACCTACATCTGGCATTTCTCCCCTTGCTATCTCTCCCCAGCTTCCCACCCCCCACCGTCCCTCCCCTATTTCCCCCCAACTGACCCCAGTGTGTAGTGCTCCCCTCCCTGTGTCCATGTGTTCTCATTGTTCAACACCCGCCTATGAGTGAGAACATGCGGTGTTTGATCTTCTGCTCTTCTGTCAGTTTGCTGAGAATGATGGTTTCCAGGTTTTGTACTTCTGTGTCCTGTCTCTTTATTTCTCGGATCCTGCACCTCAGCACAGAATAAGGCTCACCCCACGACCCTGTGGGGCACTCAGCCCTTCATTCCACAATATGACTTCACCCTAGTTTCTCAGCCTGTCCCCAATATGTGATTTTTTTTTTTTTGAAGATAGAGTCTCACTCTGTTGCCCAGGCTGCAGTGCAGTGGTGCAATCTTGGCTCACTGCCACCTCAGCCTCCGCCATTCAAACAATTCTCCTGCCTCAGCCTCCTGCCAATACATGAATTATTTAATTCAGTGTTTATCAGGCACCTCCAATGAACCAATGACTGTGTTGACTAAACTTATCTACACTGTTCAATCATCAAGTATTATATTGACCGAAGCTCTCTTTTCAGTTTAAACTTGAATTGAATCTCTCTACCTGGAGAAATTAAATATTATCTGCAGACATGAAGATTTCTTTGGTACTTAATTAAATTTAAGGGATATTTATTAATTACTTTTAGAGTCGAGGTCTCACTCTGTTGTCTAGGCTGGAGTGCAGTGGCAAGATCGTAGGTCACTGTAACCTGGAACTTCTGGGCTCAAGCAGTCCTCCCACCTCAGCCTTCCAAGTAGTTGAGACCAGAGGTGCACACCACCATACCTGGCTAATTTTTAAAATTTTTGTAGAGATGAATTCTCACTGTTGCTCAGGCTGGTCTCAAACTCCTGGACTTAAGCAATCCTCCTGCCTCAGCCTCCTAAAGTGCTGGGATTATAGGTACAAGCCACCATGCTTGGGCTGAGACATTTATTGATGCACAGATATATTTTATAAAGTTCCTGTTTTGTTTAGGCCTTCTGCTAGATGCTGTCAGTAAAGAAATAAATGAAGCCTAGTTCCTGCCCTCACGGTGCTCATGACCTGTTGAATGACAAACTCATCAATCAAACACAATACATCATGAGAGCTACTAGGATAGAGATCTTCCAGGGGGCCTTAGAAGCCCTTTCTGAAGAGGGGCTCTGTATTAGTCTGTTTTCTCACTGCTATAACGAACTACCTGAGACTGGGTAATTTATGAAGAAAAGAGGTTTAATTGACTCACAGTTCTGCAGGATGTACAGGAAGCATGACTTGGGGAGGAGGATCTTGGGAAACTTGCAATCATGTTAGAAGGCAAAGGGGAAGCAAGGCATGTCTTCTTACAGCAGCAGGAAACAAAGAGCAAGCGGGGAACCGCCTTAAACCATCAGATATCCTGAGAATTCACTCACTGTCACAAGAACAGCATGGGGGAAACTGCCCCCATGATCCAGTGACTTCCCACCAGGCCCCTCTCCAGATACCTGAGGATTACAATTTGACATGAGATTTGGATGGGGACACAGAGCCAAACCGTATCAGGCTCCTAACTCAGCCTGAGGGCATCCTGGAAAATTTGGTGATCTGTAATCTGAGTTTCGTCAGACAAGTAGAAGTTAGTTAGATGAGGAGAAAGTTGAGGACTATCTAAGCAGAAGGAACACATGAAAAGCCACATAAATGGCATGAAACCACATGAAGCATTTCAAGGAACTAGAAGGAGTTCGGAATGACTGAAGCAAAATATATTTGGGAAAGAAGGACAGGATAGAAGGGTGAAGAGGCAGTCTGGAGGAGCATTGGCTGCCAGGCTAAGGAGCTAGAACCAAAAGCAAGGCAGGGAGGATTACAGGATTTGTGCTCCAGAAACACCCCTCTTATAAAAGTGTAGAGGAATGGTTGGCAGAGACTAAAGAGGAGGTCAGCATATCTTCCTGGCAAAGGGCCAGATAGTATATATGTAGACTTTGCAGTCCACAATCTCTTTTGCAACTACTCATCTCTACCCTTGTAGTGCTAAAGCAGCCATAGACAATAAGTAAAGGAATGGACATGTCCATGTCCAATAAACCATTATTGATGGACATAGAAATTTGAATTTCATATCACTTTTACATGTCACAAAATATTCTTTAAATTTTTTTCTCAGCCCTTAAAACATGTGAAAAACATTCTTAGCTTCAAGACAGGCAAAAACACGTAGCAGGCTGGATTTGGCCCTCAGACTATAGTCTAGTTTTTTGTAATCCCTGGACTATGGGATGGGAGCCCAGAGAATGCAGACAGCTCTTTTGAGAAGCTTATCTCTGAAGAGGAAAGGAGAGATAGTGCAGTAGCTGGAGGGGGGTGTGGATGAAAAGCTGTTTCTCATAGGAGACCTGAAAATGTTCATGGAGAGCAGAAAGAGATGATAGAGAAGGAGCCACTGAAGATGGTAGAGGCAGGGGGGTGATTGTTGGAGTAGATCCTGGATGAAGAGGAAAGGAAGTGATGACGTGCAGAGTACAGTTTGGTCAATTCACTTTTCTTTTGAGACAAGGTCTCACTCTGTCACCCAGGCTGGCCTGATCTCAGCTTACTGCAACCTCTGCCTCCTGGGCTCAAACCCTCCTCCCACCTCAGCCTCCTGAGTAGCTGGCGAATTTTTGTGATTTTTGTAGAGACAGGGTTTCGCCATGTTGACCAGGCTGGTCTCGAACTCCTGGGCTCAAGTGATTCGCCCACCTTGGCCTCCCAAAGTGCTGAGATTATAGTCGTAAGCCACCATGCCTGGCCAATTAGCCTCTTAAGGGAGAAGGAAACACTCTTTCCACTGAGGCTGGGGGGAGAAAGACGGGATGGGCACTGATGGGATATTTTAGCAGGGTAGCATTTTCCCAGAATACCTTGACTTTCTCAGTGACAGAAGAAGCAAGGCTGGGATTCCCGGTGAGTTGTCTATATGAGCAGTGAAGTCACTCGGGATGATGTCAGTCTGGGCAGTGGGGTGGGAGGAGAGAGTGAACCAGATTTCCAAGTACTCAGCAAATGTGTAGGAGTGACCAGGAAGTCATTAAGAGAGGACAATGTGGGAAGGAGATGGTGTTAGAGCTTCAATGGAGGGGTAATGAGCTTGAAACAATGTGAAACAATGGGGAGTGAGCACAGTGCCAACTCCTTCAGGCCACCTGATACAGGGTGTGAGTTGTGTATACGTGTGTATCTGTGTGTAGGACAGTGGGGCTGTGACCAAATGAACACGGACAGCCTCCATTAGCAACAGCATCAGAACATGTGATATCCTGGGAGAGACGTGGATTCTGGTAATGAGAGGAGATGGAGGGGCCATCCATGCAGTGACCGAGAGGGTTGAGTAGTGTGTTTACAAGGAAGAACATTCCAGGGACCACACTGACAAAGATGGACAGAGAAGGAAGTAGCAAGAGGAGAAACTGGGATGTAGACGTCACAAGTATAGAGCAGTGTTGGATGGAGAGAGAAGTACATTCTCTCGGGAGCAGAAGCCTCAGGGGGATTGGCTGCCTGGTAGAAGTCATTACCATTTCAAGACTCCTCCTGGAACTCGAATACAAAGAGGTTGCTGAGGGTCATACTAAGTTACTGGGGCCACAGAAACAGAAGCAGTCTGGTGGTTGAAGACATTTGCTGAATCTGGTCTGGGAAGCAATCTGTGGCTTCGTTTTCTTTTCTTTTTTTTTTTCAGGTTCTAAACACTCAGTGAAAAGTGGGTTTGTGTTGGGTCAAAACAGCCTTGGAATGAGAGTTAGGCATGAAGAAGCAGGTAAGCTCATTTACTAGGTTTTCTGGGGAGGAGATGATGGGGAGACTGGGAAGGATCCTCACCTAGATTTCTTGCTTTCACAAAGCCCAGCCCTGTGTGAACAGGGCAGTGTGGTTCGACTGGAGTCAGGGGGACAGGCAGCCATGAGGTTTCTTGGGAAGACACAGGCAGACCCAGGTCCTAATAGCAGAGAATGGGCACGCAGTCACTCTGATCTGGGGCAGTTCCTGACCTAAAAGGGACAGAAAGTGGAATTGGACATCGTTGGAGTGCTTTTTTTGTTTAGCTCATCATCCTGAGAGCTTAGAGAGCTGGTTAGTGAGGGTGAATACACACAGAGGCAGCTTGGTGTTGCCTATTACAGGTTTTAGCAAGGAGGTTATATGGCCATGAGATGGAAACATTTAAGAATCACGAGTTCCAGGCAGAATGCTGGGAATTGAACTGATAGTGGTACCACTGATGGTATGAAGAATTTGAGAAAAAAATTGTAATTGTAGGGGGAACTCATTTCAAATAAGCCCATTTCAAATAAGTTTTGAGGTGGTAGGAGCCTCAACAGGATATGCTCAGAATCCAACAGGTAGAGGCCTGAATTAGGGCAGCAGGCCAGGGCTTGACACTTGTAGCTCATTCATATTGAAATCAAAGTCTTAAGAAAACAAAGAGCCCACGCAAACTAAGGAGCGATCTGAGAAATATGGAAAAAATAGGAAGTCACTGTTCTCAAAAAACAAAGCTCGAGTTTGGAGGTGAGAACTGTGAAAATTCTGATGAGAGAGGTTGGACAAGCTGAGAACAGAAAAAAATACTGTTCTGAGGAATTCCAAGGAGGAGAGATGAGAGATAGGGGTCAAAGGTGACTTCTGAGCTAGGGACATTAGCTTTAAAACAGCAGTTAAAAAGGAGCAAGAGAAGAAGGAGAAATCCACCACACTACCCAAGATTTTTTCTTCAGGAAGAGAGTGTTTACGAGCATCGGGAAATCTGAGCATAAACCGATCTGTTTACAGATTCCTGGCGTGAGAGATACCAGATGTTTACATGTAGAGAAAACCGACTACACAGACATACACATAATCCACACACCTTTGAGTTGCTCGTTTTATGAACTGCTACAGTGCTGGAGTTTTTTGTTTTTGTTTTGTTTTTTTTTCCCGATAAGGATAATACAAGGAGAATCCGATTTAAATTACAGAGATGGAGATTGAGGTCCCTCCCAAGGGGACAACTTATCCTGTTAAGAGACACTGGGGGACGATATTGAGATGGGTTATGAAAGATCGATTCCCCTGAGAGCTCTAAGAATAGGATCAAAGTAGACAGTGCGGTCGGCCTCTGCTTGATTACACTGAGCCGATGTTTCTTTAGCAGAAGGCAGGGGGCTAGTTCATATGGCCTTTTATTCCTCGGCAGCGCTTGTGGGTGCGTGTGACCTGGGGCAGAGGGGCAAAGGAACCCGGCAGAGCGAGCTGGGGTTGCCGCGGCCCCTTTAAGAGCGGTGGCTGCGGCGCGCGCTCCGACGGCTACCCCCGGGCCCCGCCCCTTTCCCGTGAGCCCTCGGGGAGTGGTCCGACCGCGGGCGGCCGCCGGTGAGGATAGGGGCGGGGGGCGGGGGTAGACATGGCTCCGCGCGGCTGGCGGCGGGCACCCCTCCGCCGCGGTGTCGCCAGCGGTCCCCGAGTCCGCAGGCTCATGCGGCCCCTCTGGTTGCTCCTCGCAGTGGGCGTCTTTGACTGGGCAGGGGCTTCGGACGGTGGCGGCGGAGCGGCGAGAGCCATGGACGAGGAGATCGTGTCCGAGAAGCAAGCCGAGGAAAGCCACCGGCAGGACAGCGCCAACCTGCTCATCTTCATCCTGCTGCTCACCCTCACTATTCTCACGATCTGGCTCTTCAAGCACCGACGGGCCCGCTTCCTGCACGAAACCGGCCTGGCTATGATTTATGGCAAGTGCCTCAACCCTTGTCAGCCCTAGGCGCTGCCCCTTTCTCTGCCCGCCGGCTGCTTCGCCTCCCCTCCTGGCCCTGCTTGGCCTACGTTCGGCTCCCCTTCTAATTCCTTCCATTTTCTGCCTCGCCTTCCCCCCACCCCGCGTTTCTCTGCCTCATCCCCTTTCCTCTTCAGTCTCGCGCCCCATTTTCTCTGCCTCCCCACACCTTTTTCTCTTCCGACCCCACCCCCTTTTTCCTCCGCACCCCCAATCCCCACCCTTTCTCTGCCTACCAAGCTCGGGACCCGGGACTGAGGATGGAAAAGGAGTGGGTGCGGTGTCTGGAATTGGACTGGGGGCTGGGGGAGGGGAGACACCATTGGGATCCATTTCTCTGGGGTGTCAGTTTGTTTAAGGTTCATTGAAGCTGCAGTAGTATCTCTGCTGCCCAGAATCTGGCATTCTTTTGGAGCCGGAGTCGACCTTTACTCATCACCTAGCTCCTGCTACGCCCTGTCCTTTCGAGGTTGCAAAGGAAAACCTTATTCCTGTGGAGTCCAAGAAAAAACCCGAACGTGAAATAGGCTACAGAAGGCTTAGGGCATTTTTAATGACGTCCCGTTTATTGTACTATGCCTCTAATATCTGATATGGATACATGTAGTTGACCCTTCCAATTTAGGCATACAAAAGTGAGGACGAGGAAGAGTTAAGATCCTTCCAGCAGCGTAGTGTACTATATGATGATCAGGACAGTTTAGACAAACAGTAATTACAAACACCACGCATATGCAGAATGGGTGACTTGCTGTTGGTATAAGGTTATTGATGATTGTAGAATAAATAGCTTCGGTCCTTGTGATTCAGTCTGCTTTCTGAGGTTTATTTGTGTTTTGGTGACGAGGTGAGAAAGGTAAATCAAACTGTGGGCTCAGACGCATTTTGAGCTGTGCTGGAGCCTCGAGGAGAAAAGAAGGCACATATTGCCGACTGTCTTCATCTGACTGTGCGGGTGCTGAAGATGATGAGGGCGGACACACAGTTCTTTCTGTACAGCATATGTGTGAAGATTATCTTCATTTGAAACAGTTAAACTGATGAGTTTGTCGAGGTTTGTCTTTCAGACTTGCAGATAGGTAGATGAAGCTTTGGCACAAAAGACATTTCTCCACGCAAACCCCCACCCCGCAGAAAATCCAGACTTCTGGAATGTGCATCTCTCAAGGGTAGCAAGGAAAGGTGGTTGTGTGCCTCAGAAAAATGCATGAACTCCGTCTTTTTTTTCATTTGTAAGAGAATACAAGTATCAGCCTGTGTGTAAAGTATCTCTGCTCGCTGAGATTCCTAGTTTTTAGACATATTAGCTGGTTTGTATATTTCGTGTGTTTTGCATTTCATTTGCAGTGCGCCTTAAGCCAAATTGGCCAGATAAGCTATTCATTTCCGTACAATTTTCTGCATAACAGTGTGTGATTTATTTACTATCCTCAACGAACATTTATTGAAAAACCATCTATGTATTATGCTTGGAAAATACAAAGAGGTGTAAGATCCTTGCCTTCAAGGAACTATAGGCAGGTCATATAAAGAAAATAATGGCATCTTAAATTTGGTTAAATGCCAAATGAGTATTATAAAGTAATGAACTGATCACAGATAACTCTTTTATAGAGAAAGATAGTATGATGCGGTAATTAAAGGTACAAGGCTTTAGACCAGAGGTCAGCAATTTTTTTTTCTTTTCTGTAAAGGGCCAGGTAGTAATGATTGTTGACCTTGTAGATACATAGATCTCTGTCTCTGTTACATTTTTTTCATTGATTTTTTTTTTCTTTTTACAAATCTTTGCAAACATAAAAACTATTCTTAGCTCTTGGGCCATACAAAAACAGACCAAGGGCTGTAGTTTGGCCAATCTGTGCTTTAGAATCAGACCTAGCTTCCCATCCCATTCTTCTCATAGGTATTTGTGATCTTAGGCGAGTCCCTTACTCTCTTTTACCCTCATCTATATGTTGGGGATGACGACAGTAGGATTACTGTGAGGAAGAAATGTTTTTAGCCTAGTAACTGACCCTTAAGTAAATGTCCAAGAAATGATAGCTATGCTATTATTATTATTATTCTGTTACTGCTGCATTTTCTCAGATTAGGCCCAGACAACTTTTTTTTTTTTTTTTTTTTTTTTTTTTTTGAGACAGGGTCTTACTCTGTCGCCCATGCTGGAGTGCAGTGGCGCAATCTCAGCTCACTGCAACCTCCGCCTCCTGGGTTCAAGCTATTCTCCTGCCTCAGCCTCCCAAGTAGCTGGGGCTACAGATGCCCACCACCGTGCCTGGCTAATTTTTGTATTTTTAGTAGAGACGGGTTTCACCTTATTGGCCAGGCTGGTCTTGAACTCCTGACCTCAGGTCATTCGCCCGCCTTGGCCTCATGCCTGGCCCAGAACAACTTTTTTAATTGCTCAGTCTCATAAGTCAAGGGACAAATACAGTCTTTTTAAAAGAATCAAATAGGGGCTTTGAATTGCCCTGAAAATATTTTCTCTTTGGTAGGTGATATCATTAACCTCGTCTAACTCTAGGACTGCAGTAGAAAAGTAGGATTAGTGATTGCATTTTGTGAGGTTTCTAAGTTAATAAAAAGTGATAGAGCACCTTGGTGTTAGTATTTTTTGAAGGAGAAACAAGGGTATCTCTTGTGGAATGTAAAGTGCAAGAGTGTTAGTCTGGGAGACAAATCTGGAGTTGACTTGGCGTTCTGTAACCTGTCCTCTTTTCCCATTGTGGGCAGTGGGTGCTGTGGACCAAACAGCCTCCTAACTTAATTTGCAAGCCCAGTTGGAGAATAGCTGGGATTGAGTCAAAGTATTTTCAGTACCTTGAAAGTTGAAGTTTTCTTTTTCCTTTTTTTATTTTTGATACGGAGTGTTGCTCTTTTGCCTAGGCTGGAGGGCAATGGTGGGGTCATAGTTCTCTATGGCCTCAACCTTTTGGGCTTACGAGATCCTCCCACCTCACCCTTCTGAGTAACTGTGACTACAGGTGTGCACCATCGCACCTGGCTAATTTTTTATTTTTATTTTTGTGGAGACGGGTGGAGGGGGTCTTCCTATGTTTCCCAGTCTGGTCTCCAGCTCTTGGGCTCAAGCTGTCCTCCCACCTTGGTCTCCCAAAATGCTGGGATTTTAAGTGGGAGCCACCTCGCCTGGCTGGAAATTGAAATTTTCTAATCCTTATTACTGTCTGTCACTTTTCTTACAGCTCTCGTGACATCATAGCTACTGTATTATTAATGTATTTTTTTAAGACCTTTATTTTTCAGCATGACTCTGGGTCAAAATGGAATGCCTAGACCTTTAAGATTCAGCCCACTGGCGATCTTATTTCTGTGATATTGGGTTAGCTACATAAATCCTGGAAAATGCTATTAAAAATAAGCTTTTTCTTTATCTGAGATGCAAGAGTAAAAAGTTTAAATTACCAGAGTGGTCAGTTTCTAGATTGTAATATAGACCAGTTGCTCCAGTTACAGATACACAATCTCAAAGCACCCACATGTTTTGCTCATTGGGCTAGCTTTCTTAAGAAGCTTAAAAGTGAGTCACTGTTAGTAAAAGTTGTTGAGGTAGTTAAATTAAGTCTGAAAAGTGATCACTCACTACAGTGTGCTTACAGATGGTGTAAAAAGCAAAATATGGAAGAAATAATTGTTTTGCCTTAAGCTGAAGCCATCTGGAGTCCGAGGCTTAACCAATGTGATTCATCAATAAATATTGATTAGATGTCTATGATGTATGGAATATGATGAGAAATACAGGTCTGAGCCACAGCATCTGCCCACAAAGCACTTACCATCTAGTGACTATGGCTCATACCTTATTTCTCATCATACCTTCCACAAAACTAAACTTAATCTGTAGAAATTGTATCAGTTTTAGTCACACTTAATGCCCTAGGGATGTTCTTCCTATATTTTTGACTGTCAGAGGCTTCAGGTATGATCTGCTGGAAGAATAAGCTGAAATCCGCAAGGAAACCAGTCATTGCCAACTGGGAGAATCACACATTGGTGGGGCCTTGGGTGGTGCTGAATTTCTAATTACTGGTAGAATTTTCAGCACGGGGGGTCAGGAATGTGTAGGTGGGGTAGAGGACTCTTCTGTCTTGTGAAAGATAACTCTTTGTGGCTGTGTTCTTTGTTGCCTGTTAGTGGTAATTTTAAATTTCATAATATAAATATTTTCTGTGCCTCCCTCTGTGTAGGAGGCTAGACGTTTCTGCTTTAGCCTTTTAACAAAGCACTGTTTTTGTATCCTTTCACTGAGAATTGCTTTAACTCTATTACTAGGATTTGTCCTTTTACAGAACCCTCGTTTACTTGATTTGTGCATTGTTTTCAAAGAAATCCCAATTTTTCAGATGCCTGGTGCCAGAATAAAGGAATCTTGATTTTTTTCCCGACCTAAATAATTATTCTCCATGCTATTGTTTTATCAGCCTTGCATTATGTGTTTCCAATTTGCCCAAGTGCTGAGCTCTCCTCAGGGTACCCAGTGATACTTTAGCATAGGGTCTGGCAAACAGTAGAACCAGTGGGCACTTGGGAGGTGGAGGTTGCTGTGAGCAGAGATCATGCCACTGCATGCCAGCCTCGGCGACAGAGCAGGATTCCATCTCAGAAAAAAAAAAAAAAAGAACCATAGTTGGGATTGGGGACATGGAAAGAATTTATGCTGTGATTATTAATATTTGTAGTAGCTTGTCTGTGATTTTTTGCATGTAAATATAAGAGAACAGCTTTTACTGAGCCTCTTAATTAGCTCTTGTGGAATAGTAGAGAAAAGGGCTGCTTTTTTTTGAGACCGAATTTCGCTCTCGTTACCCAAGCTGGAGTGCAATGGCGCAATCTCGGCTCACCACAACCTCCGTCTCCCAGGTTCAAATGATTCTCCTACCTCAGCCTCCCGAGTAGCTGGGATTACAGGCATGCGCCACCACACCTGGCAATTTTGTATTTCTAGTAGAGACGGGGTTTCACCATGTTGGTCAGGCTGGTCTCAAACTCCTGACCTTGTGATCCGCCTGCCTTGGCCTCCCAAAGTGCTGAAATTACAAGCGTGAGCCACCGTGCCCGGCCGAAAAGAGCTGCTTCTATCTCATACAGGCAGAGGTTCTAGGTTATGTCTATCAAGCACAGTTGCTATCTAACAGCCACTTTTTAATTTTATTTTTTGGAGGTGAGATGTTTTTAAAGGGTATCTTTAGTTTATTTTAAATTTGAACCTTTGTTAAAATGTTTTTAAAGTTGGTGTCATCATATGTTCATCAATTAATCATTACTACTCTAAAAATATATGTAACTATAAATTGACTAGAAGGATCCCTCATCTCTGCTCCCTCCCTGCTTCCTGGGCAACTACTGCTCTTCTTCTTCTTCTTTTTTTTTTTTTTGAAACTGAGTTTTTGCTCTATTGCCCAGGCTGGAGTGCAGTGGCGCAATCTCAGCTCACTGCAACCTCCACCTCTTGGGTTCAAGCAATTCTCCTGCCTTAGCCTCCTGAGTAGCTGGGATTATAGGTGCCCACTGCCATGCCTGGCTAATTTTTGTATTTTTACTAGAGATGAGGTTTTACCATGTTGGCCAGTCTAGTCTCAAGCTCTTGACCTCAAGTGATCTACCCGCCTTGGCCTCCCAAAGTGCAAGGATTACAGGTGTGAGCCACCGCGCCCAGCTGGCAACTACTGCTCTTATACCCCCTCGTTTCTGCTTCATCACTTCTCACTTGGATCTGGTTTCCACCCCTGCTACTCCACTGAAATTGCTCTTACCAAGGTCACTTAGGGACTCCTTGTTGCCAAACCCAGTGAATACTTCTAATGCCTGCCTTACTTGACTTTGCTGTAGTATTTGATGGTTTTTTTTTTTTTATCACTTCCTTCTCAACAGTGAATTTTTTTTTCCCTTTCCTTCTGACTTTGCCACCACTGGTTCCTTTTTTTTTCTACTCCTGTGGGTTTTCCGTCTCAGACTCCTTCATCAGTTCCTTCTCCTCTAGTGGCCCTTTAATGTTGGCTATTAATAGATCAAACCCCAGGCTTATATCATAGTTTTCTTCCCATTTTGTTTGCTCCCCTGGTGATCTCATCCACATTTGACTTCAACCATCTTATGACTGCACAGTGTGTATCTCCAGTTGAGACCTCCTGCTGTAGCTCCAGATACCACATACTCAACTCTGCATGTGTCGCAAGTACATCCAACTCAACGTGTCCAAAACAATGTAGCCTTTTTCCCTGTAAATCTGTTCATCTGTCTGTGTTCCTTACCTCGTTGAACAGCCTTGCTATCCCCCGGGTGCTCACGCCAACTTACCTACCTGGTTACCAAATCAACTAAGGCTTCTCTTAGTCTTTCATCTCCCTTCCTCATAGTCTGTTCTACTCAGTCACTAAATCTTACTAAAATATAATACCTTCTAAAAACCCTTCTCCTCCCCTCTCAGTTCTCTCTTAGGTTAAGACCCAAACTCTTATGGCCTGAATGCCTGCAGTAGCCCTGTATCTAGGCTTTTAGACTCTCTCTAGTCTAGGCCAGTCTTTCTAAAGCAGAAATCTGTTACGAAGCCTCTGCCTTCTATAATTTCATTTTACTTTGGGGATAAACTAAAAACTCCCTTCTCCAACAGATAAGATCTTTTATGGTTCAACTCCTGCCAATCTTTCAAACCTCAACTCTTGTTACTTTATAAGCCAGCCATACTGAACTACTTGATTCCCTGAATGGGCTGTGTTCTCTCCATCCATGACTGGATATGTGGTACTATTCCCCTGCTTGGAATAGACCCATTTCTTCTAGTTGGTTACCTGCCCAGGTGATGTCTCCAGAAAGACTTCTCTAATATCTTACTCCCCCAGGCTTGGGTAGGCGTCTCTTTTGTTTTTATAATACCTTGTATACATATACATTGCATTATGATTGTTTATTCAGTCTGTTTTCGCTAACTGGACGGAGTTTTCCTTGAAGGAGGGACCTTGTTTTCATCTCTGAACCTTGGAGGCCTATCTAGCATAGTACACTCATTTACATATGAAAAGAATGGCTGGCTAGTCAGAAAGAAAGGCAATAGGAAGGCAAAATGTTGCTAGTAGTGGTATACTATGTATCTTGGAGTTAAAGAAAGTTTCAGAAGTTTGGGTTATATTTGTAGTTGAGGTGTGTTCATGCAATGAAATATTGTTTGGCCATAAAAATAAATGAGGTTTTAATCCATGCTACAACATAGATAAACCTTGAAAATATTATGCTAAGTGAAAGAAATCAGACACAACACGCCATATATTGTAGGAGTTTATTTATATGAAATGTCTAGAAAAGGCAAGTCCATAAATAAAGAATGATTAGTAGATGAGTGGTTGCCAGGGACTGGGGATTGGGGTGGGGGGAATGAAGAGTGACTGCTAATAGGTGTGGGGTTTCTTTTTGGAGGGATGAAAATGTTCTAGAATTAGAATTAGATATATCCAACTCCGTGAATATACTAAAGATCACTGAATTGTACAGTTTAAAATGATAAACTTTTGGTGTTTGAATTAGATATCAGTAAAGCCATTATTAAACAATTACAGTTGATCAATGTCTTTTTTTTTTTTTTTTTTTTTTTTGAGATGGAGTTTTACTCTTGTCGCCCAGGCTGAAGTGCAAGGGTGCACTCTCAGCTCACTGCAACCTCCACCTCCCAGTTTAAGTGATTCCCCCTCAGCCTCCCGAGTAGTTGGGATTGTAGGTACCTGCCACCACACCTGGCTAATTTTTTTATTTTTAGTAGAGACGGGGTTTTTGCCATGTTGGCCAGGCTGGTCTCGAACACCTGACGCCTGGCCATCCACTCGCTTCGGCCTCCCAAAGTGCTGGGATTACAGGCATGATCCACCATGCTTGGCCCAATCAATGTAGTTTTATAGGGCCAGGCGTGGTAGCTCATGCCTGTAATCCCAGCACCTTGGGAGGCCGAGGTGGATGGATTGCAAGGTCAGGTGTTCAAGACCAGTCTGGCCAACATGGCAAAACCCCGTCTCTACTAAAAATACAAAAATTAGCCAGGCGTGGTGGTGGTGCATGTCTGTAATCCCAGCTACTTGCGAGGCTGAGCCACGAGAATTGATTGAACCCGGAAGGCAGAGGTTGCAGTGAGCCGAGATCACGCCACTGTACTCCAGCCTGGGCAACAGAGCAAGACTTCATCGTGAAAAAAAAAAAAAAAAAAAAAAGTTTATGGCATCTAGAACATTGTGCATATTTGAATGTCAATAGGATGATCCAAGTAAAATCTTAGCAATCTGTTGATGTCATAGTGCCAGATTCAGGACTTCTAATCCATGTTTTGATTTTAAAGCAGGTATTTTAAAATTAAAATCTGACTTCTAGAATTAGAAGAACCCAATCAACCTACAAACATTATTGGCTTTTCAATTTGTTAAATATGCGTTATTTGGCCAGCCATGTGCTTTGGGAATAAACTTGGAAGTGCATTGTTTAAGTCTTGTAAATTGATGGATAGAGGTGAAAAACACGTTTCTTTTCTTTCTTTCTTTTTTTTTTTTTTTTTTTTTTGACAAGGTTTCCTTTGTTGCCCAGACTGGAATGAAGTGGCATGGTCTTGGCTCACTGCAACCTCTGCCTCCCAGGTTCAAGCAATTCTTGCACCTCAGCCTCTTGAGTAGCTGGGATTACAGGTGCCTGCCACCATACCTGGCTGATTTTTTGTATTTTAGTAGAGATGGAGTTTTGCCATGTTGCCCAGGCTAGTCTCAAACTCCTGAGCTCTCAGGCAGTCTGCCCGTCTCAGCCTCCCAAAGTGCTACGATTACAGGTGTGAACCACTGCTCCCGGCCAGAAAACAGATTTCTGACGTGATTGCACTGCTGAGTTGGGACACCTTGGAGCATATTCTGTCTACAGATGATTTGAAGATATTTTCTCCTTTTGTTACCTCCCTCATTACTTATTTAAATATTGATCTAGAAATGCAGGGATCTGTGCTGTTGCCTAGGGAATATTTTTCTCTCCTGTTTCACTGGATTATATGAAGATTGGGCTGTTGGTTGTATGAATTTAGTAAGACTTTAAAATGTAACTGCATTTCATCTAAAAACCAGTTCTGAGCTACAGGGAACTATCTACCATAAGAGATTTTCTCTTACCCGTAGTTATGCATGGGATACAAAAGAAATGATCTCTGTTGGCAAGAAGAGCTTACATTGTTCTTTTATTCCAGGTCTTTTGGTGGGCCTTGTGCTTCGGTATGGCATTCACGTTCCAAGTGATGTAAATAATGTTACCCTGAGCTGTGAAGTGCAGTCAAGTCCAACTACCTTACTGGTAAATGTTAGCGGAAAATTTTATGAGTATACGCTGAAAGGAGAGATTAGTTCACATGAACTCAATAATGTTCAAGATAATGAAATGCTTAGAAAGGTAAGTTCTTAAAGGAAATCTTTGAATTTATTTTTGTGTGTGTCTAACAGCAGAATGATTCAGGAGAAAATAAGTAATGAATTTTAAATGATATTTAAAATAATGAGTCTTTTAAAATGAGGTAAAACCTCAATTAACAAACGTAATATGTAAGGAAATGGAGATGCCTGTGCGACTCATTTTCTGATTGAGGCCAAGTAGTATGACTCTTTTTGTTTTACTCTGGGTTGTTTACAGCTTGTGATAAACGGAGACTGGGATTGAGTTAAGCAGAATCTATAAGCGTTTCTTTCCATTTGCAGATGGTCCTTACAGTTTTATTTTTATTTATTTATTTTTCTGAGACAAAGTCTGACTCTGTCGTCTAGGCTGGAGTGCAGTGGCGCCGTTTTCACTTATTGCAGCCTCTGCCTTCTGGGTTCAAGCAGTACTCCTGCCTTAGCCTCCCGAGTAGCTGGATTATAGGCTGCCACCACTACTCCCGGCTAATTTTTGTATTTTTTAGTAGAGACAGGTTCCACCATGTTGGGCAGGCTGGTCTCTAGCTCCTGACCCCAAGTGATCCCCCTGTCTCGACCTCCCAAAGTGTTGGGATTACAGGTGTGAGCCACCGCGCCCGGCAGGTCCTGATAGTTTTATAGTACTTTAGCACACTGAATTTATTTGATAATTCCTAAAATACTCTATTAATATTTCTTTGAATTCTTTCTTGCCTTGCTTGTATGCTATACTGATCACAATGTAATATTTCTTTGATTCACAATCTGGCAAAACTTCAGGGGCCCTAAGTGTGAGTCTGAGTTATTGTACCATGCTGTGCATAAAGCTTTATGTTCAAGTTTGAGTTGCAATTGTACTGACTCCCAGGCATCCCTGGAGCTGCTTTCTCCTGTCTCCCTCATAGTTTCTATCATGACGTTTCTCAGTGCCACTTCGCTCATGTCTCTTTGTTTTCTCTACCCTTTGCTGTTTGCCTTCACTTCTGTCTGCTGCATTGGCAGGACTTGACTTTTTTTTTTTTTTTTTGGACACAGGGTTTTATTCTGTCACCCAGGCTGGAGTTATGTGGCACAATCTCAGCTCCCTGCCACCTCCACCTCCCAGGCTCAGGTGACCCTCCAACCTCAGCCTCCTGAGTAGCTAGGACTACAGGCATGTGCCACCATACGTGGCTAATTTTTGTATTTTTAGTAGAGTTGGGGTTTCACCATGTTGTCCAGCCTGGTCTCAAACTCCTGGGCTCAAGCGAACCACCCACCCCAGCCTCCTGAAGTGCTAGGAGTACAGGCAGGACTTGACTTTTTAGCTACTTGATTGTGTTTCTGACCATCTTTTTTCTTTTTTTTTTGAGACGGAGTTTCGCTCTTGTTACCCAGGCTGGAGTGCAATGGCGCGATCTCGGCTCACCACAACCTCCGCCTCCTGGGTTCAGGCAATTCTCCTGCCTCAACCTCCTCAGTAGCTGGGATTACAGGCACGCGCCACCATGCCCAGCTAATGTTTTGTATTTTTAGTAGAGACGGAGTTTCACCATGTTGACCAGGATGGCCTCGGTCTCTTGACCTCGTGATCCACCCGCCTCGGCCTCCCAAAGTGCTGGGATTACAGGCTTGAGCCACCGCGCCTGGCCCTGACCATCTTTAATGCTTTTAAAATTTCATATGAACTTGAGGTTTACCTTGCAGCAAGAGTTCTTTCCACCTGTGGAACATTCCAATTCCTTAAAAGTTCTAGTAAATGAAGTTTTAGCATGGATATGTGTATAGTTGCTTTGTGTTCATGTCACATTCTACTGCAGCCTTATGAACAGAAGGGGACATTTGCATTTTTATGGTGACTAGGTCTTAAAATGAGTGGGCTGTCAGAAGTAGAAATCTGAGTCGTACAGAAACAGTGCAGTGGCGTGATCTCAGCTCCTCTGCCTCCCAGATTCAAGCAATTCTCCTGTCTCAGCCTCCTGGGTAGTGCAGATTACAGGCATGCACCACCATGCCCGGCTAATTTTGTATTTTTAGTAGAGATAGGGTTTCGCCATGTCAGTCAGGCTGATCTTGAACTCCTGGCCTCAGTTGATCCACCTGCCTCAGCCTCCCAAAGTGCTGGGCATACAGGCATGAGCCACTGTACCCAGCTCGGTTTCTTTTATTTAAAGCAAAAATAATGTTCATGCTTTCTCTTTTTTAATTTTTTTTTTGAGATGAAGTCTCACTCTGTTACCCAGGCTGGAGGGCAGTGGTGCGATCTTGGCTCACTGCAACCTCCGCCTCCGAAGTTCAAGTGATTCTCTTGCCTCAGCCTCCCGAGTAGCTTGGATTATAGGGATGTGCCACCACACCTGGCTAATTTTTGTATTTTTAATAGAGATGGAGTTTCACCATGTTGGTCAGGCTGTTGTTGAACTCCTGACATCAGGTGATCTGCCCATCTTGGCCTCCCAAAGTGCTGGGATTACAGATTATAGTGAGTCACTGTGCCCGGCCCTATTTTTAATTTCTTTGTCTCTTGGAGATGGAGTTATAATCTGTCGCCCAGGCTGGAGAGCAGTGGCGAAATTTTGGCTCACTGCAGCCTCTGCTTCCGGGGTTCAAGCAATTCTCCTGCTTCAGCCTCCCAAAACACTTTTTTAATAGTATAGTATTTTAATACACTTTCTGCAGATAGGGCTTAACTGATTGTTCCAGTGCTATCTCCTGGTACTTTGGTTGAGAAGTAGAACAGAAGCTATCCTATATGAAATATTTTTAAGTTAACACAGTGATGTTCTTGCCTTGAGTCATTTAACGTTTAATTGTTTTTTTCTTTTTGATCATTTGGTAATGGAATATGAAGTCTTCTAGGGAACTGATCTAAAATAACTCTTTATTTTAACAGGTTACTTTTGATCCAGAAGTATTTTTCAACATATTACTTCCTCCTATCATATTTTACGCAGGTTATAGCCTAAAAAGGGTAAGTCCTTTTGTCTTTCATATACTTTGAACAACCTTAAACTCGGTGGGCTTTGTAATATTTGACACTTCAGAAATGGGCTGTTCTGTCCAGATTCCCCTCCTTTCTCCTCTCCTTATTCTTTTTAGATGCTGAAATTTACACCTGTACAAGAATGCTTTCTCTTATTTATCCTTGCAAATAATGGATTTAATATTAGCATAGCATAGAAAACCTTTTCTTTTTCTAATAACTGGTAAGTATTCTAACACAGTGTAACTTTTTTTTTTTTTGTCAGAGACATTTCTTTCGAAATCTCGGGTCTATCCTAGCATACGCTTTTCTTGGAACAGCAATTTCTTGTTTCGTTATTGGGTAAGTATTTGAAACTTAAAATACTTTGTAGCCGACGACTTCTCACTTGATGAACTTCTCCAGGCAGGAACGAGATCCTCCAGTGCTATGCTTCTAGCACTACACCCTAGGATTCCGGTATGGCTGATGGAAGGTGGCGGAGGCTCTGGGGAGTTTCCTGGGAGAGCCCTCCTCTGAAAAGAATGAGTCTTGAGAGGAATAGTGTGAGGATGGGGATGGAGCAGAGGTGAGAGGGTCATGCTGAGATATCATCCTCACTCCTCTTCCTGTAGCCATATAGCTAAGTCCTGTCGGTGATAGTAGACTGTGTGCCACTCATTGGGGCCCTTGGCGAGAGATCCTCCTTTTATCCAACTTGCATTTTACAGTAACTCGTTTTCACCTACATGGAAACTTCTGTTGGCATGGGGACAAATAAATCACATTTGGAATGGTCCTACAACAATTTAGCTTTGGAGGAAAAAAAAATACTTTGTAGCCTTCAAATTATAATTTTAAAATAATATATTGTTAATTTATGCAGTGTTATATTCTTGATGAGGTCTAAAGACTTTTGCAATATTCACATAGGTAATAAGTTGTTTGAATTTTCCTTAAGGCCAAGGTATCACGATATTTCAATGACATGAATTAAATTTGGGATTAGTCACTAAGTGCTACAGTAAACCAATCTTCTTATTCTTACTGTATCCTAATATTTTTAACAGTTGATTTTTTTCTAAAAAACATTGAACAGGTCAATAATGTATGGCTGTGTAACACTGATGAAGGTAACTGGACAACTGGCAGGAGATTTTTACTTTACAGATTGCCTTCTGTTTGGTGCCATTGTATCAGCAACTGATCCAGGTATGTTTTATATGAATGGAGTTTACGTATTTGAAGTACATTGTTTTGCAGTCAAATACATGTGGGTTTTTCTTTCTTTGAGGTGTAGAATTCATGATTAGGTACTTCCTTAGTGCTATACTTTCTAACTGGGGAGGAAAAAATAAAATTCATGATTCCTTTTGGCTTCAGCACAAATTTGTTTTTTTTTTTTTTTTTTACTTTTTAAAATTACATTTGCCTATTACTGATCTACAAGTTGATGCTGTTTCAATAAGGACTATAAGATATTTTCTTCAGAAATTCATGTTGGTCTTTATCCCTAGTGATTGGGTACAGAAGAATATGAACTAGATTATAGATGAGGTTAAATGGGTAATAATTACATATTTCCTTTCAAGCTTTTAGAAAACCAGTTCCCTAAAAGTCTTTCTGTTTCTGTTCACCTATATGCATTTAACAGTAAGAAAAAATGTTTTAAAACGATTGTTAGAAGGCAGTTGTGCTAATACAGGTATGATTTGGAGTCATTGGAGAACTTTAATATACAAAAGAACTGTTTTTATAAAATTGGCTTGATGATGATTATACAGTTGCCTGTTTAATGTTAACACAGCTTGTTCCCCTGTGCTTTTAGTGTCAGATATTCTAAAAGTTGTATTCCAGAATGAATTTAATTGTACTAAGTTTTAGTTTTCCTGATACAGTACGGCATTGGTAAACTTTACAGCTACATTCAAGTTAGGAATTTGGAGAAGATATGGAATGGAAAGGTTGGGGTAGGAACACAGACTGATGTTTTTGAGGAGGATGGACGTTTTCTTTCAGCATGCTTTAAGACTTTCGTTGAAGCTTGTTTTGTTTTACTTTTTTTTTTTTTGTGACAGAGTCTCGCTCTGTCTCCAGGCTAGAGTGCAGTGCCACGATCTCAGCTCACTGCAACCTCTACCTCCCGGGTTCAAGCCATTCTCCTGCCTCAGCCTTCCGAGTAGCTGGGACTACAGGCATGCGCCACCATGCCCAGCTAATTTTTTTGTATTTTTAGTAGAGATGGGGTTTCACCATGTTGGCCAGGATGTTGTTTTACCTTTTAACCTTGTAAGTTAATCATCTTTAATTGTCATCCAGCACAATTAAAGATAGGATCCTAAGGTTATTTCTGAATTCCTATGTTAACTCTGATAACACAGGGCCTTATGGGAAGGAGAAAAATTTGTTCAATACTCTGCGAGAGATTATTTTGACTGGGCACAGTGGCTCATGCCTGTGAATACCAGTGCTTTGGGAGGCCGAGGCAGTAGGATTACTTGAGACTAGGAGTTTGGGACCAGCCTAGGCAGCATAGCAACACCTTGTCTCTAGAAAAAAACGAAAAGAAAAAAAATTAGCTGAGCATGGGGATGTGTGCCTGTAGTCCTAGCTACTTGGGAGGCTGAGGTGGGAGGACTACTTGAGCCTAGGAGTTTGAGGCTGCAGTGAGCTGCAATGAGGCTGCAGTCTCTTTCTTTTTTTTTTTTTTTTT
>NW_022437081.1:562358-614445 GCF_009761245.1 Sapajus apella
TTTTTTTTTTTTTTGAGACAGAGTTTCGCTCTTGTTACCCAGGCTGGAGTGCAATGGCGCGATCTTGGCTCACTGCAACCTCAACCTCCTGGGCTCAGGCAATTCTCCTGCCTCAACCTCCTGAGTAGCTGGGATTACAGGCACGCGCCACCATGCCCAGCTAATGTTTTGTATTTTTAGTAGAGACGGGGTTTCACCATGTTGACCAGGATGGTCTCGATCTCTTGACCTCATGATCCACCCGCCTCGGCCTCCCAAAGTGCTGGGATTACAGGCTTGAGCCACCGCGCCCGGCAAAGCTGCAGTCTCACTCGGCCTGGGTGACGAGTGAGACCCTGTCTCAAAAAAAAAAAAAAAAAAAAAAAAGATTTTAGAAGATTAGTTAGAGGGCCATTTTACAGAGACATTTGTGTAGTTTAGCATTTTTAAAACTGGAAATTAAATTGCTTCCCTAAAGACCACCAAGGCTGTCCTCTTATTGTTTGTAGCTACTCCCATTATCAACATGAAGATAGGATGGTTTTTGCAAGGAGCCAGTAGACTCTGGTTTCTGTGTCCTTTCATTATAAGCAAGCTTCTCAACTTTTCAAATCCTATGAGAAATCTGAGTCCATTGGCTTGGCTACATTATTTCAACTTCCTGGTTTTGTTTGGTAGGACTATTGTAGGCACTTGCCCCATTTCGGCTATTTTGCCATTGTTAACTTGCTCTTACAAGGGTGAGCTATGGGTTCTGTCTTCGAAATTCTACGCTATTGCTCCACGCTCCTTCTCCCCCTCTCTTGGTGAGCTTTGGTATCAGTATATTCCAGCTGCAATGCTTTGTAGTAGAAACTATAGCTTTTAAAATATGCTGGACATGGTGGCTCATGTCTTTAATCCCAGTGACTCAGGAGGCTCAGGCAGGAGGATCACTTGAACCTTAGGGTTAGAGGCTGCAGTGAGCTGTGATTGTGCCACTCCATCCTGAGTCACAAAGCAAAACCCCATCTCTAAAAAAATAAAAAATTTTAAATAAATTTAAGATGCAAGTTTCTTGTTTTTATGATTGGCATTTGAAAAGGTTCTCTCACCTCTGGTTACATTAATCTTCCATGTCTGCTTGGGTTTATTTAGTGAGTTATGTGATTTAGTAATTAAAGTTATAATGTAACTTCAATCTCATCTGATTTTCTAAGCTTTCTCATATAATTGCTTCCCTAAAAGGAGGATTTGTTCTTTTTTTTTTTTTTTTTTTTTTTTTTTTTTTTTTTATTTGGGGTCTTGCTCTGTTGCCAGGCTGGAGTGCAGTGGCGTGATCGGGGCCCACTGCAACCTCCGCCTCCTGGGTTCAAGCGATCCTCCTGCCTTAGCCCAGGAGGTGGAGGTTGCAGTGGGCCGAGATCATGCCAATCATAAAAACAAGAAACTTGCATTTCCTACTGTCTTTGCTAAACCTGTGTGCATGCAATTTGTAAGTCAAGTACAAGTGAGTTGTAAGGCCCCGAGAAACAAATGAAGTTTGCAACATTAGATTCTTTTCATAATATTCTTCTCCATTAAAGATTTATAACTACCTGATCTATAAGAAATTCTGAATATATTCTTTATGGGGAAAAAATGTACAAGACGTGATTATTAACATTTGCATGAAGAATATAGGCCAACTCAGTTCTTCAAGGTTACTTTCAGCCATTTTTAAGAGAGAGAAAGGAGAAGTTTGTACAGGTACACAATTAGAAAAAAAAATGTTTATATAAAATTATAGGGCCTTTAATATGGTAAAAGAATGTTTATTAGGATTGAATTCCAGGAGGAAGAAATGAGTTTCTAAATAATTCTTATAGTCATCTACTGAGGAGAATATGTTATATTTGTAATGTCTAAGTATTCCTCTGGCTCTTTTTCCTTGCTAGTGACTGTTCTTGCTATATTCCACGAGCTTCAAGTTGATGTTGAACTCTATGCACTTCTTTTTGGTGAAAGTGTCCTCAATGATGCTGTTGCCATAGTGCTGTCCTCGTAAGTATTTGTTTTCTTACTATATTCTGAATATTAAGTGTGAGGGTACTTGGAACTGAATGTCACTTATTGAATAAAGCACATTATGAATGGAAACATTTGGAAGAATGAGGCATTTTTTACCCTCTTGAAGAAATCTATATTTTATAACTAAATTGGAAAACTCAGGGAAGAAAAAATATGTACTGCCACCACCGAAAGACAATTACTGTAAACATTCTAGAACATTTCCTTTTCCTTTTTCTGTGTATGATATTTTTACATATTTGTGATTGTAGTGTCTACATAATTTTGTATTTGGTTTTAACATTATAACATGAGCATTTTGTTTTTTTAAGTTAGATTTAATATTTTCTTTTTCTTTCTTTTTTTTTTTTTTTGGAGACAAAAGTGTCACTCTATCACGAAGGCTAGAGTGAAGTGGTGCAATCTCAGCTCACTGCAACCTCCGCCTCCAAGGTTCAAGCTATTCCCCTGCTTCAGCCTCCTGAGTAGCTTGGACTACAGGCACCTGCCACCACGCCCAGCTAATTTTTGTATTTTGGTAGAGACGGGGTTTCACCATGTTGCCCAGGCTGGTCTTCTCCTGACCTCAGATGATCCACCTGCTTTGCCCTCCCAAAGTGCTGGGATTACAGGCATGAGCCACCATGCCCAGCCTTAATTTTTTCTGGATACATAATATATTCACATGGCTCATAAATCAAAACCATGTAAAAAGTTATACACAGAAAAGTCACACTCTTACACACCTGTCCTCATCCACCTGTCCCCCAGTTCCTTGTAGATAACATTCTTATTAGTTTCTTATATATTTTAGTATTTCTTTATTCAAATGCAAGTACAATTGTGAATAAATAGTCTTATTTGCCTCTCATTTCTTACTTTTAAAGTCACATACTGTATGTATATGTTCTCTCACATAAGTATCTTCTGGAGAACTTTGCATATCAAAAGAGTGAGTGTTCTCATTCTTTGTTTGCAGCTATATAGTATTCCATGAGTGAACTGCATTATTGTTTATTTGCTCAGTCTCCTATTGTCAGACACTTGAAGGGTTTTTAATCCTTTGCTGTCCCAAATGGTGCTGCAGTGATTACCTTGAACTTACCTTGTTTTATACATGCATAGGCATATTGGTATGCTGAATGCCCCAAAGTGAGATTGGCAGGTAGGTTAAAGGGTAAATCCATTTGTAATTTTGTTTGGCATTGTTAAATTGCCCATCACAGGGATTGTACCACTTTGCAATTTAACTGTGAAATTACAGGTCTGTTTCCTCACAGTTTCACCAGCAGAATATTTGTTAAACTTTTATGTTTTTGCTAACTTGATAACTGAGAAATATCTCATTGTAGCTTAATTTGTGTTTCTCTAACATAATCATTTCAAAACAGTTTTAATCTTTAGAAGTGTTAAATGATACATATTATAGTTATTTAATTACATATTATATTATTTATAACAATTTATTTATTTATTTTGCAATGTTAATTCACTATTTTTCTTGTATAAAAACCCTATGTTGTAGCCACAGCTGGAGCTTGGGTCCTCTGCACAGAGACTCTGGTGCGGGTCTTGACGAGGTGGTCCATGTATTCCTGATAGGGAGACTTGGTGAATACAGTCTCCTTCCACAGATCTCGGGGGTCAGGTAGCTGTAAGTCTTAGAGATGGCATCAAAGGTGGCCTTGGCGAAGTTGCCCAGGGTGGCAGTGCAGCCCCTAGCTGAGGTGTAGCAGTCATCACTACCAGCCATCATAAGCAGCTTCTTGGGCACAGGTGCTGAGACAATGCCAGTGCCCCTTGGCGCAGGGATGAGGCGCACCAGCAGAGAGCCACAGCGGCCTGTCACCTTGCAAGGGACAGTATGGGGCTTGCCGATCTTGTTCCCCCAGTAGCCTCTGCGCACGGGGACAATGGAGAGCTTGGCCAGGATGATGGCTCCACGGATGGCAGTGGCCACCTCCTTGGAACACTTAACACCCAGACCCACGTGACCATTGTAGTCCCTAATAGCAACAAATGCCTTGAACCTGGTGTGCTGGCCAGCACGGGTCTGCTTCTGCACCGGCATAATCTTCAAAACCTCATCCTTGAGAGAGGCCCCCGGGAAAAAGTCAATGATTTCAGATTCCTTGATGGGCAGAGAGAAGAGATAGATCTCCTCCAGAGATTTAATCTTCATGTCTTTGACCAGGCGGCCCAACTTGTTGACAGACATCCACTCCTTATTCTCGGCCTTGCCTCCGCGAGCTCCGCGGCCGCGTCCCCGGCACCGGATACCACTGCCGAAACCTCCGCGGAAGCCACCGCGGTTCCCCATCCCAGGGCCCCCGGGGCCTCCAGGCGCCCCCCCCCCCCCCCCCCCCCCCCCCCGACCCTTCCCCCTTTGGAGGTTTTATCGGAGAAGAAGAGCTACTTATAACAATTTAATTGCAAGCAACTATTGAATGAGCAATATTTTTAATTATAGAAGGTACTATACATGTTACTGTAAGGTATGTGCAGTTTGAAGAATGGGTCTAAACCTCTGAGGAATTCAATCCTGCCTACCTACTGTTTTTTTTTTGAGACAGAGTCTCACTCTGTTGCCCAGGCTGGAATGCAGTGACATGATATTGGCTCACTGCAACTTCCACCTCCCAGGTTTAAGCGATTCTCCCACCTCAGCCTCCCAAGTAGCTGGGACTACAGGCATGCACCACCACGCCTGGCTAATTTTTGTATATTTAGTAGAGACGGGTTTCACCATGTTGGCCAGGCTGGTCTTGAACTCCTGACCTCAGTTGATCCACCCACCTTGGCCTCCCAAAGTGCTGGGATTACAGGCGTGAGCCACCACACCTGGCCCCTGCCTATCTACTCTTATCTAACTCTATGGGCAGTTGGCTTTACTTCATACCAGAACCTTGTGTGAGAGAGAAGTAAGAGCCCTTCACATTTTCTCTTTATTTTTATTTTCTTAATTTCCACATTTTTAGTTATGAAAGAGTAAAATATCACTGGCTCTGGTTTGCATAGCCTGCTTTCCCCCTTTGTCTTCTGCAAAGTTGGAAATTATTTCTAGGATGTAACATTAATTCCTTAAATGCTATGTATTAAGATACACAAAAAAAAATCCTTTTTTGTGAATGCAATGTATGTAAACGTTACCCCCCCACACCAAATTTATTGCCAGGTTTTTTTTTGCAGCTGTCTGCCACTAATATAAATTTAACTTGAGAAATAAAACCTAAAGGCTGTAACTAATATTGATAGTGAACTTTAGCACCGCCAATGATGATAAGTACAGAATAAGAGTTTTATATTATTTGAGGTAAGGGAGAAATGGATAGCGTGGTTATAAAAAATCTTATAAAAAATGAATCAACAAAGATTGTTGAAGTTTCCAGTACATAGGTACATGAGAGATTACCAGCATTACTAAGTGAAGAGAACAGGTACAGGCAGTCACTTTTAGCAATTCCCTATCCTAGACTGTTCTACTGTTCAGTCATCTTACTAGTAACTGTTGTCTTATCATTGCCCTAATGGATTAAGAGTTAAAAAATCTCTGTCTTATCTTGAACTGATGTGCCCTGTGCCTTCGTTTTTCCCATTAATAAAATAGCCTGTTTCCTGCATCTTTAGAAACAGTTGATTAGTGTTAAAGGAAAAGATAAAAACCCTCACTGAAAGATTTTGAACTTGGGGTTAAAAATAACCTATTTCCTGCAACATCTGAATAGCTGATTCATGTGAAAGGGGGCAAAACATCATTGAAAGATTTTCATCTTGGGGGTGTACATACCAGCATTGGTGAAGAATAAATGTTAAAAAGAGAGAGCCGGCCGGGTGCATTGGCTCTCACCTATAATCCCAGCACTTTGGAAGGTTGAGGCGGGTGGATCACCTGAGGTTGGGAGTTTGAGACCAGGCTGGCCCATATGGTAAAACCCCGTCTCTACTAAAAAATGCAAAAATTAGTTGGGCGTAGTGGTACACGCCTTTAATCCTAGCTACTCAGGAGGGTGAGGCAGGAGAATATTTTGAGCCCAGGAGGCAGAGGTTGCAGTGAGCTGAGATCGTGGCACTGCACTCCAGCCTGGGCGAAGGAGCAGATTCTGTCTCAAAAAAAAAAAAAAAAGCCCTTTCCATAGCACTTCTCACAAAGGGCCATGCTTGTCCTTCTCTTACAGCCTTTCTCAAACAGGGTTTTCTGTGAGAGAATGAAGCCTTATAGGAAATTTGAGTGAGTCTTTTTTCATTTCACCTAAGGATGAGAGAGAGCCAGTGCCATTTTAGATTGGTACGGGATAATAAGTTAACTCATTACAACCTCATTGGGACTCTGGTGGAGAAGGAGTGAATCTAGAGAGGAGCATAAGAGGGAAATTGTTAGCTCTGTGTCTTAATAGAGTTGGAAAAATGAGTTACTGCCTGAAAGCTGAAGGGAAAGCAGTTGTGTTGCTTGCCGTGGGAGTTTACTAGCTGGAATGCTTAGTGGTATGTTGCTCATTGTTCTTCATTTACCTTTTATGTGTTTTAAAGTGAGTTAGATATGGATAGTCTACTTTGTGTTGAATTTTCTTAGTTTGACGATTATCTACTATGTGTATTTTGTATAAGCAGCTTTGGATCAAAGGGGAGAAAACCCCTTTCTGAAGGAGTTCTGTTTGGGAATTAACAGATTAAGGCAACTCATCCTGAAATTTATGTTGGAGGTTGTTTTTGTTTCTGTTTTTTGTGTTTTGGGATTTCCAACTTTTAAGTTCAGGGGTACATGTGCAGGATGTGCAGGTTTGTTATATGTGCCATACTGGTTTACTGCACAGATCAACCCATCACGTAGGTATTAAACCCAGCATCCATTAGCTATTCTTCCTGAAGCACTGTTTTGTTTTGTTTTGTTTTTTGAGACGGAGTCTCACTCTGTCGCCTAGGCTGGAGTGCAGTGGCATGATCTCGGCTCACTGCAACCTCCACCTCCTGGATTCAAGCAATTCTCCATCTCAGCCTGGAGTATATGTTATTTTTAAAAAAAAAATAATACTTGCAATCCAGTGAGGGTAAAATGAAATTGATTCCCTCATACATGGCTGCATGAGGTAGATCTAGATGTATATTGATATAATATGATAGATACAGTATATGTAGTTAGGGATAAAGCGTAAGTTGCATAGTGTTCCACTGAATGGATTACCATGTTATCCTGAAGACCTAAATTCACACCGTTTTAAAATATGTGGTTTACCGTCATTTATATTTTTATAAAAGAGGATATACAGAGAGATGACAAACTGTTTAACTTCACTAATTACCAGAGATACATACCAGGATCAGTGGCCATTTCTACCTATTCAATTAACAAGAAAGAACTTTTTTTTCTTTTTTTTTTTGGTGAGATGGAGTTTTGCTCTTCTCACCCAGGCTGGAGTACAGTGGCGCAATCTTGGCTCATTGCAACTTCTGCCTCCCAGGTTCAAGCGATTCTCCTGCTTCAGCTTCCCGAGTAGCTGCGATTACAGATTACAGGTGCATGCCACCATATCTGGCGAATTTCTGTATTTTTGGTAGAGACAGGGTTTCACCATGTTGGCCAGGCTGGTCTTGAACTCCTGACTTCAGGTGATCCGCCTGCCTCGGCCTCTGAAAGTGCTGGGATTACAGGTGTGAGACACCTGCCCAGCCATAATTGTTAATGATAATAGTTACGACTGGTAATTATGTAGTATAGTCATTCTTAGCCAGGGGCAATTTGTCGCCCTTCCACCCCCCCCCAACCCACACACACACACAGGGGATATTTGACAGTGTCTGGTGGCATTTTGGTTATCATCAATGGGAACAGGTTCCTATTGACTTGGCCTAGTGGATAGAAGGGTAGAAGCTTTCAATGTATAGGACAGCATTCCCCTCACCCCACCCCTGTCATAGCCAACAAATAAATATCTGACCACAAATGTCAATAATGCTGGGCTTGAGAAACCCTGGTGTAGTAAAACTAGACCACTCATACCTTGTTGTTAATGTCGAAATTGGTATGACCTTTTATCATTATTTATGATAACATTAACATATGTTTCTGGCAAAAATTCAAAGCGTTTGACTCAGAAAGTAGAAAATTCCTGAAATTTCAGCTCAGAAATAACCACTATTAGGATTTTCATCCAGACTTTTTCCATTAAGTTAGTAATATACATATAAGTATTCATATTATTTAAACAAAAAAAGGCATAGTAGTATACATACTTTTCTGTAACTAGCTTTTTCACTTGGATATTATACTATATTAATACCTCTATTATCACATTGCATGGATGCATTTCAAATTTACCTCTCCAATCCCCTATTGACTGATTAATATTTGGTGTTTTCTAATATTGTGTTATTGTGACTAACATGGCAACGAGCATATTTATGTATAAATCTCTGTGAATCCTTGATAGTGTTTCTGTAGGATATATTTTAGGAGTGGAATTGCTAGGTCAGTGGGTATGATCATTAAAAAAAATTGGGAGATATTATCATATCTCCCTCTAAAATGTAATTGAGACCTTTTGTAAGGCAGTTGTGCAACATGTAAAATGAGCCATAGGTATGGTAATAGGTCTATTTTTAGAAATATAGGGCAAGGAATAGTCTAAAATATGAAAAAAGCATGAAGATGTTCTTTCAGTTATTTGTAGTAGCAAAAATAGTAGAAGCAATTTTTAAATAACTAACAATGAGGAAATGGTTGACTAAATTGTGCTATATCCATTTGAACCATTGTGAAGTCTTATGAAGACTATGAAAAAAATTTTTTTTGAGACGCAGTTTAGCTCTTGTTGTCCAAGAGGGAGTGCAATGGTGCGATTTCAGCTCACTGTGCAACTTCCACCTCCCGGGTTCAAGTGGTTCTCCTGCCTCAGCCTCCCAAGTAGCTGGGCTTACAGGCATGTACCACTGCACCTCACTAATTTTGTATTTTTAGTAGAGGCAGTGTTTCATCATGTTGGTCAGGTTGGTCTTGACCTCCTGACCTCAAGTGATCCACCTCCCTCGGCTTCCCAAGGTCCTGGGATTACAGTTGTGAGCCGCTGCACCCAGCCGAGGCTATGAATATTTTTATGTCATTGACAGTTAAAAAAGCAGAATTCAAAACCACATGTTCACTGTGATTACAGCTAATTAAGAATTAGCATGCATGTAACACAAAGAGGGGAAAGGAATACAGAAGGAAAATAAAATCTGTCAGGATAGTAGAGTGATGGAATGATTTTTCCACCTAAACTGTACATTATATTACTTCCACGGTTTAAAAAAAAAAGTATTCATAAAAAAAATGTTACTGCCTCAAGATAAAATATTGATTGATATGGAAAAGATGAATTAAGATTTCAATCTAGAGGCCAGTGTCTGCCTAAAAAAGAAAAAAACAAGCCTGTCATCTCTTCTCAGCCCATCGTGTTTCCCATGTGTTCTTATACATTTTAATGACTAAAGAATGAAATAATAATTACTGTGAATCTTGAATTTACATGAACAAATCCAGGGAAAGCAATCTCAGGAGGCATGGCATAGATATTTTGTTCCAGACAGCATTTTGAAAAATACCACCGAAGAAAAGGAAGGTTGTATAGCATTTTTTTTTTCTTTTCTCCAGCCAGTTACTGTATTTTCATAATGGAAGCAGATCTCATTTATGGTGGTGGGACCCTTTATGTGTAGGTAAGGTAGCTTGATGTTAAAGGCCATTTCATATTCATCAAAATGATATTAAAGCTACTGTTCCAAAATGATCTGGTTACTTTGCACATTTAAACATAAATGTTTAACATTTTCAATTTAGGGTGTGTCTCCGAAATTTCTGGATGCCATTATCAGAAATAACTGTTAGTGCTATATTTCAATAAAATAAGTACAAATTAGGAGATTTTAGTTTGATTTTAGATTTTTTTTAACCTGGGAGATCTGAAAAGAACTTGTACATGGTATAGCAAACACATTTTATAACCTTGAATCAGAAAAAAAACATTGCAGCAACCACAGGGAGAATTCATTATATTCTGAGGAATGTGTTTTTCCTTCTTTTCTTTGATGTGATTTGTATGATGTTGTTGAGTCTGGACTTTTTATAATGCTGGTCTCTCAATTAACTGAGATGAGAACTGATTTAGTAACGGTAAGCACTGTTGCCAGAGACCTGCTGGCAACAGCAATTTTCTCAGGCATTTCTATTTTCTGGGGTAACTGTTATAAAAGAAACTTTTTCAGACCAGGTTTGGACTGTGAGTTCAAGATGGAGAGCATCTCCTGTAATTGCCTGTCTTGGCCTGGTAGAGAGTGACTTTCTTTCAGAAGCTTGAGGTGGAGGATCCAGCTGGTTATGCTGAAAGTACTGTTGAGTAGATTCTAATTCCTTGGGAGGCCTTTTGAGTGCTTTTTCCTATAATAGTCCATTTCAGTGAATGAATAGATATTAGGCATTTAGCCCATTCTGGTATTCTAGAAGTTGGAAGGGTCCTTCAGTTACCTTTTTTCTCATAGGAAAAACAAAATGTGACTGGTTCGAGTATTGAATAATGTTCTTTATGTTCTTATGCCTCTACTGGAAACAAGTGGGATTTTTCATTAGTTGGTTCACATTAGTATGTTAAGGCTTTCGGACACTCAGTACTAGTCATTCTGAAACAGAATCACAAAAGAATAATACTCCACAGTATCTTGAGGGTGGAGGAAAAAGCTTGGTGCAACTTTCATATACAGGATTTTACAATGTTCTCACCCCCTGAAATTAACATTTAAGGAAAAGCCAAGTTTTCTAGTTTTCTTGCTAGCCAGATACATTGCAGGATTTTTGGGTAACTTTGTCCTTATTTTGGCAATTCTAATTAAAAGTTTTTTTTCTTCTCCCTCTAATTTCATATTTCAAGCTCTACACTACATAATGTTGTTTTTATTATTATTATTTTTTAAGTAAAAGTTGCTTTCAGAAGTAAAAGCAATCTCTCTTCTGTAGCTCAATAGTGGCATACCAGCCAGCTGGAGACAACAGTCACACCTTTGATGTCACAGCAATGTTCAAGTCTATTGGGATCTTCCTTGGGATCTTCAGTGGATCTTTTGCAATGGGTGCTGCTACTGGAGTGGTGACAGCTTTAATATCCTTTTGTTATATTTATCTTTTCTTGTTAACCTAATGTAGCAGTTGAATGCTGTGTTCTGTGGTTTTTCCTAGTTCTATGATTAGAATAATGTTGGAATTATTAATCTTATAACTTAAGTACCTGGTTTGAAAACATTAAGCAGTAGTCTTTGCCAATAAATAAATAAAAGAACTGTATTGTTCCGCATGGGTTTTGGTGCCCTAAAACTTTCAATGCAAGAATATAATTAGAGATGGTATCTCTTTGAGGGCGAATTTTATAAGTGTAGATTAAATAGCTGTAAAGGTAGACATATTCCAAAGAGCCTCTGGGTGTTCTGTGCTGCTGGTCAGCCTGGCAGTCTTTTGCTCTTTGCTTAATGGGACAAATAGGAAATGTACAGCAGCGATGCCAAATGAACAAAATGTGGTTCCCTGGTTAGGATATGTAAGAGTTCATCTCAGCTCTCCCGATTTTAAACTTTGTACTCTAGAGCCCCGAACGGGGAGCCCAAAGGACCTGAGTTGTAGTCTTGGTACTACCACTAGTTAGCTACTGAAATACTGGGCAAGTTATTCTTGTGTTCATGCAAAGGCCATTTTATCCTGGACTTCACCACTATTCAGTACATCCATGTAGTAAATCTGCACTTGTGCTTCTGAATCTATAAAAACAAATTTTATTTTATTTTATTTTTATTTATTTATTTATTTTGAGATGGAGTCTCACTCTTTCACCCAGGCTGGAGTGCAATGGTGTGATCTTGGCTCGCTGCAACCTCCGCCTCATGGGTTCAAGCGATTCTCCTGCCTCAGCCTCCCATGTAGCTGAGATTACAGGTGCTCACCACCATGCCCAGCACGATTTTTGTATTTTTGGAAGAGACGGCGTTTCACCATGTTGGCCAGGCTTGTCTTGAACTCCTGACCTCAGGTGATTCACCCACCTCAGCCTCCCAAAATGCTGGGATTACAGGCATGAGCCACCATGCCTGGCGTAAAAACAAATTTTAAACCCCCAACCCAAAACAAAAAGTCAGAAGACATGTCTTGATCACCTACTACATGTGCTGCACTCTGTATATCAAAACTAAAGAAGACAAACATGACCACTACCTCTCTGGAGCTTTCGGGATAGTGGCAAACACAAACATGATAGAAGCTTTGACACTTCACCTCTTTGGCTCTCAGTGAAGGAAAGTGGAGGGTGGGGACGGCAGGAAAGAGGAGTGGAACTAGATGATGTCTAAAGAGTTTCCAACTTTAAAACTTCTGTGATACTTATACAAAGTGGAGACATTCTTCTTTGGTAAGTACCTTTTAATTTGTTATACTTCAACCTTGTGCTGGAAGAGGCTTCTTTTATGGCTTTTTATAGGTGAACTGAGGCATAAAGCAGCAGTAAAAAGTTTTGAAGGTGATGCCAAGACAGATAGTATCTCTTCCCCATTACTGGTTCCTTGAGGGTAGAGAGTATATCTTGTTAATCATTTTGTTGTAGTGCCTAGTTGTGGAAATGACTCTAGATTCTCGCCTGAGATTGGTCGCGATTTGGCACGGCCATTTCACTGTCAGCTAACAGATGCTTGTTAAACTAGTATGAGTGAGTGAAGTGCCTCAATTTCTTCACCATGGAATGAATGCTCTATATCACAGAAGTGGTAGAGGATCAAATTAGTGTGAAATCTCTTGGAAATTACGTGTTTTTATAAATGTAAATTGCCATGGAGGCTGTCTAGCTTTGGGTCTCAGATTGATAGAGGTGGCATGTTGTAGGTCTGATCTGTTACTCCTGACTCTACCTGTCCTTCACTGCATGATTTCTGGCAAGGTATGCAATACCCATGAAACAACTGGAGTGGCTAAGCCATAAGGCTTCCTCACTGAAGGGAAGGCAGCTGAATCCTCAATAAGATGTTCATTTTAAGAGTTTCCCACTCAGGTGGTTCTTCCTTATTCTGGGACTTTTGTGTTAGAGAAGCTAGAGAACCTTTTTTCATGATTGCCTTGCTTAAACTGTTATTTTTTCTAGTCACACTTTTGTGTTACAAGATCTCATTACCAACCTTAACAGTCTTACGTGACAAAGTTCACCAAATTACGGGAGTTCCAGTTGTTGGAGACAGGCCTGTTCTTCTTGATGTCCTGGAGTACCTTCCTCTTGGCTGAAGCATGGGGCTTCACAGGTGGGTGACTTTCTCCTTTTGATTGTCAGCCCTTACAAGGAGTGACTTTGCCAGTCAATTTTGCTCCAAGTGAATCAGTTCCATTAGTATTTGAACATACTTGTTGTGGTTGGGATTAGGCTGTCACTTTAGAACATAAAAAAAATTTTCAGTGGAAGTGGTTCCTCTTAACAAAGTAAGTCACGAATGAGAATTTCAAGACAAAGCATATAATCTACTGTGAAGAGGGAACCTAAGTAGAAAAGGTGGGAACCATCCTTTTATGTGAACTTGGAATTTATTGTCTTTATAGGTGTGGTTGCAGTATTGTTTTGTGGAATCACACAAGCACATTATACATATAATAATTTGTCCACAGAGTCTCAGCACAGAACTAAACAGGTAAGAGGAACTTAATAATTGTTTGTGAATAGGCTTTTCCTTCTTTCAGCAAAATAGAAGTCTTTTTTACTTAAAAAAAAATAGTATTTGATCTGTTCTAGGTGATATCTACTAATTTCAGCTCCTCTTCGTTTGACTGTAAAAGTAGGTGGGATTGGTAAACTGAAGAGTGACAGCATTTAGGGTGGAAATATATCAGCAGAATAGCCAGGGACTGTTATTATTGTGGCTTCAATTACCAGTGAAGTAGCTTCCTTTTCTCTCAGTGTTTTCCCAGTTTAATGGCTTTTAAGGGGAATGTTTTGGAAGCTCACTCTGATTTTACTCGGACTACTGTTGAGTGACGTAGATAAGATTAACTTCTGATCTGACTAGACCTACTAAAAGAAGATCAACTTCCTTCAGTCTTTGCTCAGGTACTACAAAGCTACTATGTTTCCAGGAATGTCAGGGGACTAGTCAGTGGTCTGGCTTTATTTGGTATCGAATGATCAGTTGTGGAGGGTATCCGAAGGAAATTATAAAGCAAATTGGAATAGGATTTTCCAGTCTTAGGAGGTATATGAGACAAATACATGAACAGAATGTAATGTCTGGAATAGAAACAGGTGCATACTTGACTATGGCTTTAGTGAGAAACAGAAGGTAGAATGTTGGTGGATTCTCCTGAAAAGGAGCGGTGCTAAAAGCAGGAGCAACGGCACTGCTACTTTCTGCGGGAGCCATAAATCAAGTTTATGACCTATGCTTTTCCCCAGCCCCTCAAAAGAGATTAGGCTTTTTTCCCCCAAGCATACACATTGGGGTTACAAATTCTTGTTACAAATTAATTCAGTGCAATAAGTATAGAGAAGAAAATCAGCTGGTGGTGGAGGGGGTGGGGGTGAGGTTGGGTCAGAATTTTCCAGGTTATGGGTAGGGAATAAAAAACATGAACAGGGCCGGGCGCAGTGGCTCAAGCCTGTAATCCCAGCACTTTGGGAGGCCGAGGCGGGTGGATCACGAGGTCAAGAGATCGAGACCATCCTGGTCAACATGGTGAAACCCCGTCTCTACTAAAAATACAAAAAATTAGCTGGGCATGGTGGCGCGTGCCTGTACTCCCAGCTACTCAGGAGGTTGAGGCAGGAGAATTGCCTGAACCCACGAGGCGGAGGTTGCAGTGACGCGAGATCGCGCCATTGCACTCCAGCCTGGGTAACAAGAGTGAAACTCTGTCTCAAAAAAAAAAAAAACAAACAAAAAAACATGAACAGGCCGGGTGTGGTGACTCACGCCTGTAATCCCAGCATTTTGGGAGGCTGAGGTGGGCGGATTACCTGAGGTTAGGAGTTTGAGACCAGCATGGCCAACATGGTGATACCCCATTTCTACTAAAAATACAAAAATTAGCCAGATGTGGTGGCACATGCCTGTAGTCCCAGCTACTCGGGAGACTGAGGCAGGAGAATCTCTTGAACCTGGGAGTCTGAGGTTGCAGTGAGCCGAGATTGTGCCATTATACTCCAGCCTGGACTACAGAGCAAGACTCCGTTTCAAAAAACAAAACAAAACAAGCAAAAAAACCAAGAACAGTGTAAGAGCTTCCAGTGTTGTTGATGATACAAAGCTTATGTACATGTAAAAAATATGATGAATAGGAATCCTAGATTGTATACTTCAGATTATATGTCACAGAAGACATCAGAGAAGTAGGGGAAATGGTTTGGGGCTTGAGGATCTGGAAAGCTATCCTAGAAGAAACAGTACCCTTAGAAGGATGGGGGCATTTGGGAAGGCCTAGGGGAAGCAGTACAGATAAAGGCAGGAATCAAAAGAAGGCAGCAAAGTGTAGAGCAAAGGTTGGCTGACGCCAGCCCTCAGGCCACATCCGGCCCTTGCCAGTCAGTGAGCTAAGAGTAGTTTTCTTTCCATTCATTTTTAATTGGTTGGCAAAAGATCAAAAGAAGAACATTTTGTGACCCATGACAAGATTTCCGTGTCTACCAGTAAGATTTTCTTGGCACACAGCCACACTCATTTTTTAAAAAGTGTATCGTCTATGGCTGCTTTTATGCTCCACTGGCATAAAAGCAGTGGACAGAGACCTCTTGGCCTGCAAATCCCCTCATGTTTACTCTGGCCATTCATGGGAAAGTTTGCCGATCTCTGTGTTGCAGAGTAAAGCTGGGACTTTGGAGTAACTGTATCCTTTTAAATCCTGGTTCTACTACTTCCTGGCTGTGTGAGCAGGAGCAAGTTCCATAACTTCTCTGTGCTTCAGTTTTTCCATTTCTGAAAATGGACATAATGATAGTACCTACCTCACTGAGTTGTGTTGGCATTAAAATGAGATAATGCATATGAAGTCCATAGTATAGTATCAGACACAGTAAAAGCTGAAAAAGGTGTAGCTGTTATCATTAAGTATCAGTAAGTAGTAATAATAGCATATTCAGTCATTTAAAGAAAATTAAATATATACTTATTTTAATTTTCTCATTTTTTGGTAATAAGGCACCCCTGGTTTAAAGGGATTAACTAACTTGCCCAAAGTCACACATCCAGCAAAGGGGAAGACAGGGCTCAAGTCTAGGCATTTTCTTTTTTCTTTTTTTTTTTTTTTTGAGACAGGGTCTTGCTCTGTTACCCAGGCTGGAGTGCAGTGGCGCGATCTCAGCTCACTACAACCTCTGCCTTTTGGGTTCAAGCTATTCCCCTGCCTCAGCCTCCTGAGTAGCTAGACTACAGGCGTGTACCACCTCGCCTGGCTAATTGTTGTATTATTAGTAGAAATAGGGATTCACCATATTGGCCATGCTGGTTTTGAACTCCTGACCTCGTGATCCGCCCTCCTTGGCCTCCAAAAGTGCTGGGATTACAGGCATGAGCCACAGCGCCTGGCTGGCATTTTGATTCCTAAGCCCATGTTCTTAACCACTATTCTGTTATGTGGCAGAGGGCTTGTAATAACAAGCCATTGTAGATAACTGTGGTGGCCAGAGGGATACCACATTATGAAGGACCTTAACTTCATTCAGCAAGTATCATATACCTTTGCCAAGGCTACGATGTGAATGGGGTGGAGTGGGCGGGCAGCAGGGGAGGACACAGGGTTTAGTTCTCCCTACAGTTAGTTCTGCTATCCTATAGATCGTTCTCTTCCATAATGTGGAAACCTGATCTATAGGATGCTTACTCCCTACACGAGGGTAAGACCCATGCGAAAAGTGAAGTCACAGGGCAAGCTGGGAATACAAGAGTTCTCACGAAGCACTCTCTGCCAGGATAAAAAAGGTTGAAATGAATCTTACAGCTTATAAGAGGAAAGTATCTTGAAACTATCATTTTTAGAGATTCATTGGTTTGGTGGAGCTGAAGGATGAGGGATGATTAGAGGTCCTTTTTCATCATTATGGGTAGGAAGTGGTGAAAGCTTGACTAGGGCAGAAGGAGGGACACAAGGAACATTACTAAAGAAAAATTGACAGAGTTTGGAGGAGAGGAATAACTGAAGATGGGGCTTTGGAGAAGGGAGACTGATTGGGGAAAGTAAAGGGGGAAGGTTTCTGGCTTTTTTTTTTTTTTTCTGAGACAGAGTCTCACTCTGTTGCCCAGGCTGGAGTGCAGTAGTGTGATCTCGGCTCACTGCAACCTCCGCTTCCCGGGTTCAAGCGATTCTCCTGCCTCAGCCTCCTGAGTAGCTGGGATTATAGGCATGCATCACCACGCCTGCCTAATTTTTGTATTTTTCCTTTTTTTTTCTTTTTTGTTTTTTTGTTTTTGAGACAGTGTCTCACTCTGTTGTCCAGGCTGGAGTGCAATGGCGCTCTCTCAGCTCACTGCAACCTCTGCCTCCCAGATTAAAGTGATTATCTTGCCTCAGCCTCCCGAGTAGCTGGGATTACAGGTGCACGGCACCATGCCCGGCTAATTTTTGTATTTTTAGTGGAGATGGGGTTTCACCATGTTGGTCAGGTTGGCGTTGAACTCCCCACCTCAGGTGATCTGCTTGCCTCCCAAAGTGCTGGGATTACAGGCATGAACCACCGCACCCAGCCATTTCTGGCTTTTTCTGCAGGACTAGAAATGTCATCTCCACATTTGCTCCCTTCCAAACCGCCTATTGTGTGTGTATGCATGAACTTTAAATATTTGAGTGTCTGTTTTATTATCTTAGTAATACTCATGTTTTCAAATTATGTAACTTAATTTATTTCCTGGACTAATCTTTTACAATTTCGTTTCAGTTGTTTGAGCTTCTCAATTTCTTGGCAGAGAATTTCATCTTCTCCTACATGGGGCTGACACTGTTCACCTTCCAGAACCATGTCTTTAACCCAACATTTGTAGTGGGAGCATTTGTATCCTTTATTACGTGTTTTATTTTGAAAAGTATTTTTAATTGAGATTTTTCATGTGGGTTTTGGGTATGTGGTTGATAAGAATACCTTTAAATATATGCGATTTTCCTCTGAGTAAAACAAAGATTCCAGTTCTTCTTTATAGTTATTTATTTTATTATATTCTTTTTCAATTTGTATTTTTTGCACCAATAGTGTTGACAGATTAAAATGACAGACAAGCGTCCTACTGTTTTGCCAATCCCAAAAGATAAGTGTTTTCCCTTTATTACTACTGGGAAGGAGAGGTTGGTTACTGGGGAACAGCTAGCAGTTTCTGCTACAGGGCAATAGGTGGAAGATGAGGAAACGTTAAATGAGGCCACTTTCTCTCCCTCCTTCAACCCCTCTCTCTCCCTCTCTCTTTCTCTCGCATATATACAAAGAGTCTTAAAAAACCCCAGCCTGGGCAACATAGTGAGACCCCATCTTTACAAACAAAATTTTAAAAATTAGCCAGGAGTGGTGGTGCATGCCTGTCGTCCCAGCTACTTGGGATGCTAAGGTAGAAGGATTACTTGAGCCCAGGAGTTCGAGACTATAGTGAGCCATGATTGTGTCACTGCACTCCACCCTGGGTGACAAAGTGAGACCCTGTCTCAAAGAAAACAAAACAAAACAAAACAAAACAAAAAACAGTTGCAGTTGAAGGAAGAAACTGAGTATTTGAAAGAGAAGGGACAATAGTGAAAGCCTCTTGAGAGGGCAGAAATGAAATCCAAAGCATGTAGAGAGAAATTTTGCTTTCCCTGGGAGGAGAGACAGCTCCACCATTGCGACAGTAGAGGATAGGGTATGCACAGATGCAGGCACATTTGTAAGATGGATCTCCTGTCTGATGGCTTCTATGTTTATCTGTTAAGTAGGAGGTGAGATTATCTGCTGAGAGTAAGATAGGGAGTTGGGGAGTGTATCAGTTATCTATTGTGTAACAGTACCTTAAATTTAGCAGCTTAAAACAACAGACATTTATTATCTCACACAGTTTCTGAGGGTCAGGAATCCTGGAGCAGCTTAGCTGAGTGGTTCTGGCTCCAGGATCTCTCAAGAGGTTGCAGTTGTGCTCTTGGCTGGGACTGTACTTTCTCAAGACTTGACTAGGGCCAGGGAATCCACTCCAAGCTTGCTCAACTCACATCGTGTCAGCAAGAGGCTTCTATTCTTCTCCACATGGACATCTCCATAGGGCAGCTTACACCATGGCTTCCCCTAAACTGAGTGAGCTGAGAGAGCCCTAAAATGAAAGCTGAGGTGCCTTTTATAACCTAATCTTTGAAGAGACGTGCTAGCATCACTTCTATAATATTCTGTTAGTTATACAGACCAACCTGGTACAGTGTGGGTGGAGATTATACAAAGGTGTGAATACTAAGAGGCATGGATGGTTAGGTACTACCTTGGAGGCTGGCTTATACAGAGCATAGGGATTTTTGAGGAAGGTGGAAGTTTGTGAAATAGTTGTTGTAGAGACTGGGAGAATAAGTTGACCAAAGAAACGCAACAGGACTGCTAAGAAGTACTAGGGATTCATGGTGTTTGAGGAATAGGCACTAGCAGTAGAACCAATCTGCCCCATTGAATGACTTTGTCCAACAGTACTTACTGTAAGCATGGAAAAAAGAGATAGTTGGCTCCTTCCAGATTTGGAGTTTTTTCAAGTGGATGCAATGAAAACAGAAGGACGAGAGATCATAGTGTTATTACATGACTGATGCAATCTAAACACTTCATTTAATGTTTAAATAACATTAAAGGGTGTTATTAACATGATAGTAAGAAGGGAAGTAAGGAAAGAAGACATCGTTTAAGGAAAGAGTATAGGGATCTTTGGACTGAAAGTCTCAGTGCTGTGGAAGAATGATCAGAGTGGGACAGTTGAACACAAAATATGGAAGGAGCAATTGTGGCCAGGCGGAATGTTTGAATAAAGTTTTCAAAAGACATATTCTAAAACCCCACCTCAGAATGAAGAATCTGCCAAAGAGATTAGAAGTTGTTTTTTTTTTTAATTAAAACTCTAGGATCTCTGTTAAAAGTGAAGTTTTACTGAAATACCATTCCGCAGAGCCTTAGTCTGCAAATGAACTTTAGGCAAAATAAATAAATAAATAAATAAATAAACAAACAAACAAACTACTGTCAATAGGAGATCTTAGCTGAAAGACAACCATGAGATCAGTAACTTAATGTCCTGCTAGTCTTGGAGAAAATTTTGAGCAGTCAAGTGGCTTGATCCACTATACTTAATCTGGAAACAAAGCTAAATATTCTCTACAGGTTTCTGAGTCTGTTAGGAATTAAAATTCCTCAATACAAAATCCTACCATGAAAATGGCCTCTTAACAGGAGAGAGTAGCTCTATTTCTGGCTATATTAGTTAGGACGTAGGTTTGGTTTCATGTGAAAAGACTCAAACTAATCCAGGTTTAAACAACATAGACATTTCTTTCTTATCTAAAAGTCTGAACTGATGTGGCAGTTCTGCCGCATAGGATCACCAGGGACTGAAGCAGCATTGTTGCTAACATCCTTAGGGACTTGTCCTTGTTCTTGCAATCCAAGGTGGCTCACCCCTGTCTGTCAGTTGCCTTCAAGGGCTTGACCCAGAATGTGCACACGTCCCTTCCACTTAACATCATTGGTTACACCTACTCACAAGGGAGGCTAGGAATTCTTTCTCTCGGTGGCTGTGTAAAGATGAAAGGGAGGAGTGCCAACTACCAAGGAAGAAAGCAAGAACAGATGTTGGGGAGAACTAGCAGTCACATGGGCCCACATGGTTAGTGGTTATGTTTTCTTTTCTTTTTAGAAAATCACTTAAAATTTTTTTTTTTTTTTTAGAATGGTTTTAGGTTTACAGAAAAATTGTGAAGATAGACTGGATGTGGTGGCTCACACCTGTAATCCTAATATTTTGGGAGGCCGAGGTGGGAGGATCACAAGGTCTGGAGTCTGAGATCAGCCTGGCCAACATGGTGAAACCGTGACTCTACTAAAAATACAAAAAATTAGCCAGGTGTGGTGGCAGGCACCTGTAATCTCAGCTACTTGGGAGGCTGAGGCAGGAGAATCACCTGAACCCAGGAGGCAGAGGTTGCAGTGAGCCGAGATCGTGCCATCATACTCCAGCCTGGGCAATAGAGCTATATTCCATCTAAAAAAAATTAAGAAGATTAATACAGAAAGCTCTTATATGCTCTACACTCAGTTTCCCTTATTGTTAACATATTAGCATAGTACATTTGTCACAATGAATGAACTAATATTGATACGTTATTATTAACTAAAGTTCAAACTTTATTCTGATTTCCATAGTTTTTCCCTAATGTCCTTTTCTATTCCAGGGTCCCATCCAGGATACCACATTACATTTAGTTGTCATGTCCCCTTAGGCTCTGCCTGACTGTGACAGTTTCTCAGTTGTGTTCTTTGTTTTTGGTGACCCTTGACAGTTTTGAGGGGTACTAGCTGTGTATTTTGTAGAATGTCCTGCAGTTGGAACTTGTCTGATATTTTCCCCATGATTAGACTGGAGTTATGTGTTGTTTGGGAAGAGGACCACAGAGGTAAATGCCATTCTCATCACGTCATATCAAGGGTACATACTTAATAATGTTGATGATAGTCTTAATCACTTGGTTGAGATAGTGTTTGTCAGATTTATCCATTATAAAGTTACCCATTTACCCCCCTCTATGCCTGGAAGGAAGTTGCTATGAGCAAGGATTGAGGAATCGGGAGTTAGGTTCCACCTCCTTGAGGATGGAGTATCAGCAAAAGTATTTGGATTTTTTCACATTGGACGTTTATCTATTCTTCCTCATGTATTGTTTTATTCAATCATTTATTTTTAAAATTGTATTATTTTTTTTTTTTTTTTTGAGCCAGAGCTTCGCTCATGTTGCCCAAGCTGTAGTGCAATAGTGTAGTCTCGGCTCACAGCAACCTCTGCCTCCCAGGTTCAAGCAATTCTCCTGTCTCAGCTTCCCGAATAGCTGAGATTACAGGCAAGCACCACCACACCTGGCTAAATTGTATATTTTCAGTAGAGGCGGGATTTCACCATGTTGGCCAGGTTGGTCTCAAACTCCTGACCTCAAGTGATCCGCCCATCTCAGCCTTCCAAAATGCTGGGATTACAGGCATGAGCCACTGTGCCCGGCCAACTTATTCTATTAATAGTCTTAAAAGTATAGTAAAGAAACTCCTCTTTTAAACATGTTTCTCTTCAGCTAGTAAATTTCCTGCATCGTATACCTGCTCTGTCCAATTTGGTAGCAACTAGCCAAATGTGATTATTTTAATTTGAAGTAATTAAAATGAAATAAAATTAAATTTTCAGTTCCTCCGTCACACTAGCCACATTTCAGGTGCTCACTGAATTGGACACTGCAGATACAGAAAATTTCCATTGTTGCAGAAAGTTCTATTTGGACAATGCTATGTTAGGCAGTGGAACCAATGGACTGTGTGTTAGAAATTGAGTTCCCTAAAATAAAAAATTCACCATCTGGAATGCATAGTCTAAATAATATTAATAGTAAAATGAAATTATCCTTAACCTATTAATAATTTTAGGTTGCTATTTTCTTGGGAAGAGCTGCCAATATTTACCCCTTGTCCCTCTTACTTAATTTGGGTAGAAGAAGTAAGATTGGATCAAATTTTCAACATATGATGATGTTTGCTGGTAAGTTATGATTTTCTTCTCTTGCCCGTCCCAAGCAACTGTTCACAATGCATATGCCAGCTTGATGTATAACACTGAGATTTTATGCTGGTAATATAATACTCTGTTATTTTTATATTATTTATTTATATATTTTGAGACATGGTTTCACTCTGTTACCCAGACTGTAGTGCAGTGGCACAATCTTGAGTCACTGCAACATCCGCCTCCCAGGTTCAAGTAATTCTCATGCCTCAGCCTCCCAAGTAGCTGGGATTACAGGCACACACCACCAAGCCCGGTAATTTTTTAATTTTTAGTAGAGATGGGGCTTCACCATATTGGCCAAGCTGGTCACAAACTCCTGACCTCAGGTGATCCACCCGCCTCAGCCTTCTAAAGTGCTAGGATTATAGGCATGAGTCATCATGCCTGGCATGTAATACTCCTTTAAACATTGAAGTTGCCTCCTTGAATAGAAAAAAAAATTATAGTGTCCCATTGCCTTCTATGGGAATTTCTTCATATTCTGCTTCCAAATCCTTGGTTCAGAATTATGTCACAGAAAGTGAGAAAGATAAAGATGAAGTGATTTTCAAACAAAAACCTATAGGTGAATGTTTATAGCAGTCCTATTCATAATTGCCAAAACCTGGAAATAACCCACTTGTGTGTCTCTCAATGGGTGAATATCTAATCAAACTGTGATACATCCATGCTATGGAATACTACTCGGCACTAAAAGGAACAAACAATTTACCCATACAGCATGGATAAATCTCAGAGGCCTTGTGCTAAGTGCAAGAAGGCAGTCTTGAAAGGCTACCTGCTGTGTGATTCCGTTCAAATGACATTCATAAAAGACAAAATCATAGTGATGTGGAATACATCAGTGGTTGCCAGGGGTTTGATGGAGTGATGAGAGGTTAGACTGAAAAAGGGTAATGCAAAGAAATTTGATAGGGGGAGGGATGATGAAACCATTCTGTGTCTCGACTGTAGTACTAGTTACACTCACCTCTATGAATTTGCCAACACTCATGTAGCTGTAGACCAAAAAGAGTGAATTTTACTGTTTGTAAATGAAAAATGAATTTTAAAAATTATTTAAAAAAACATCAATGCATGTCAGTATCATATACAAATTCTATTTCTATTTGTACATTTTTTTTTTCAAGACAGAGCCTCACTCTGTCACCCAGACTGGAGTGCAGTGGTGTGATCTCGGCTCACTGCAACCTCTGCCTCCCTGGTTCAAGCAATTCTCCTGCCTCAGCCTCCTGAGTAGCTGGGATTACAGACATATGCCATCACACCTGGCTAATTTTTGTATTTTTAGTAGAGATGGGGCTTCACTATTTGGCCAGGCTGATCTTGAACTCCTGACCTCTGGTGATCCACCCGCCTTGGCCTCCCAAAATACTGAGATTACAGTTGTGAGCCACCGCACCCGGCCTGTACATATTTAAGTATGTTACTATTTACTGCATATTTGTTCACATGCTTCTGAGTTTTCAGAATGTGCTTTCTTGCTCTGAATTTATGAAGCCTGGATTCGCAATGAGTTGTTGAAGAAATACCTTTTCTGTTCCCCTGTAGGCCTTCGCGGTGCAATGGCATTTGCCTTGGCCATTCGGGATACTGCCACTTACGCACGGCAAATGATGTTCAGCACCACGCTTCTGATTGTGTTTTTTACTGTGTGGGTATTTGGCGGCGGCACCACTGCAATGCTCTCATGCTTGCATATCAGGTAAGTACCAACTAGAGACCTCATTTTAAGATTAAACTTTAATTTGGTTTATTTTCTCTTCCCATTTTCAATTTTTAAGCTTTGGTGAATCTGTAATGTTTATGTTTTCCTTTTTAAAAATGTGTAATATGTAGTACACAAAAAGGAAAATATGTATGCAAGAGAAAAAGAAAATTCATTGTTAACACTTTGAGGGATATCTTTCCAGAGCGTTTGCTATACGTGATACATATTTTTGACAAAAAGGGGCAACACTGAAGGTACTCTTGTAGCCTGATTTTTAAATGTAATATAGCATGGACATTTTCATTGTGAATATATTTACATCATTGTTTTAATGGCTGCGTATGTCCTGATTCATTTAATCAAATCCCTGTTGCTGGACTTCTGTATTGTTTCTAGGATTTTCCTATTACCATTACCATTTGAGGATTTTGCTATTACTATTACCATTAACAACGTGAACATTCTTAAATGTATACACCACTGTGTACTTGTTTGATTATTTCCTTAGAATGCATGTCTAGAAATGAAATTGCTTGCTCAAAATATATGTATATATTTAAGGCTTTTGATTGATACCACTAGGTCAGATCAAAAATTTGTCTTCCACATGCAATGTATGAGACAGTGCAGCTTACCCCAACCCTAATCACTACTAGATATTATCATTTTTCTCATCAGCACTGTTGTTTTTTTTTTTTTTTCCAGCACTGTTTTTAACCTAACGATCCAAAGCCGAGATCTTGAGGTCTAGTCTTAAATGTGTACCAGTTAATGTATTCAATTTGAAAGCTCCCTTGTATCTTAAGAGTTCTGCATTTGTTTCCATGGATACAGCAGCCTATGCTGTAAAATCTTTGTAGATTTTAGTTCTGTGTTTGGATGAAACTTCATAGACATTATGAGCTACCAAGCTTCCAGAATACATAGGGCTTATTAGAGAAAACAGTATTTCATACTTTAGAGATCCTGTCCTCCATTTTTTTTCATTCTATTATGCCTTTTTAAAAATATTCTAAAGACCAGCCAGCCCTAAATCACACTTTGAATGTTTTATTATTGTCTTAATTTCTCTTTGCTATTCAAATCCCTTATCATTTCTGTGCTTTTATTGTGCATAGTGTAAAGTACACAAAGTAATGTTCTTCTAACCTTAATTATTACCTCAGGGAGGACCTGGCATTTATTGAACACTTTACTATGTGCTGGGCATCGTGCTAAGTACATTTTACATATTTATCCAAGCATGATAACTCCATTTTCCAAGGGATGAAATTGAGGCTTAGAAAGGTTCTGAGTTGTTCAAGGTCATCTGGATAATTAAATGACAGGCCAAGGAGCCTCCAGTCTTTCTTAATTTCTTTTAGAAATTAATTTCATCAAGAAATGGGCGTGGTACATTTTGAAAGGACACAATTCCTTTCTTTTCTCAAGAGCTTGTAGATGAAGACTTTCCCTCATTTTCCTAAGGAGAAAAAAATTAAATGTAAGAAAAAAACCAAACAAAATCCCTATGCTTACCATCCCCCTAAAAAGAAAAGGCAAAAACATACCTACTCACACAAAATCTAATCTGTGTCACTAGCTGTCAAAGCTCTTTGTCTGGCAGCATAGTGCCTGTCCTGTAACATAGTTTATCACTTAACTATATATAATATTGTCTTATAGTCTTAGGTTACTTCTTCTTGTTTTCTTGGTATTATTCTTGGCCTCTTCGTGAACAGGGGGTGTATTTTAAGTTTCTCCCTCCCCCCAAATTTGTCTAGTACAGTTTTAAGGGCACTGCTAAGTACTGAAAGTTTAAGATTTGTGCCCACGTAGACTTGGCTTTGAGTTCTTGCCCCTTCACTGATGAATTCTGTGATCTTAGGCAAGCTCTCTAACCTTTTAAAGCCTCAGTTTCCTCATCTGTAATATGTATGTCATAGTACCTACCTCCTTGGGTTGTTGTAAGGATTCAGTGAGCTAATAATAACTGTAAAGTTCTTAGCATAGCATTTCAGATATACCTTTTGTTCATTCATTCGATAAGCATTTACTGAACACCAGCCATGGTGCCAGGCACTGTTTTAGGTTTCAATTCAGTGGTTCTTTTTATTTATTTATTTATTTAGAGACAGAGTCTTGCTCTGTCGCCCAGGCCGGAGTGCAGTGGTGCAATATCAGCTCATTGCAATCCCCGTCTCCCAGGTTCAAGCAATTCTCCCGCCTCAGCCTCCCAAGTAGCTGGGACTACAGGCATACACCATCATGCCTGGCTAATTTTTGTATTTTTAGTAGAGATGGGGTTTCACCATGTTGGCCAGGCTGTTCTCAAACTCCTGGTCTCAAGTGATTCGCCTGCCTCAACCTCCCAAAGTGTTGGGATTACAGACTTGAGCCACCTCACCCAGCCTCAGTGCGTCTTAACTGGGGATAATTTTACCCCCTAGGGGACATTTGGCACTTTATGGAGACATTTTTGGTTGTCACAAATGGAAGAGGGGGCTGCTGCTGCCATCTAGTGAGTAGAGGCCAAGGATGCTGCTAAACATGCTCCAATTTATAGGACAGGCTCCTCCCCACCCTCACCACCTGCCACCAGAGAACTATGTAGGCCAGAATGTCAGTAACGCTAAGGTTAAGAAATCCTGCTCTAGAGAAGCACGGTAGGTAGAAAAGGTTCCTGGACTCATAACATCTATACTTCAGTGAGAGAAGACATACAATAAGCTAGCAACACATAAATGAACCTGACAACTGTAGACGATATTGAATGCTGTGGTGGCAATCAGGCAAGGTACTGTGATAGTGACTGCGGATGGGGATGTATTTTACAAAAGGAGGCCAGGGAAGTTTTCTCTGAGAGGTTACGTTTGAGCTCAGTCTTTCCTGAGTGACTAGACGTTGCCAGTTAAACAGTCATCGGGAAGGGGAGCAGTCTAGGCAGAGGGAAGAGTACAAAAGTCCTGAGGCGGGGGCAAACTTGGCCTGTTTAATGAACAGGAAGAATCTCTAGTGGCTAGAGTATAGTGACTGAAGGGTAGGTAGGAAATGAGGTTGGCAAGATCTTATGGAAGCAGGGGTCTGCAAACTTATACTGTAAAGGGCCAGAGAGTAAATATTCCAGGCTTTGGAGGCCATACGGTCTGTCTTAGCTACTCAACTCTAGTGTGAAAGCGGCCCTTGACAATATGTAAATCAATTGGCGTGGTTGTATCCCAGTAAAACTTGATTTACAAAAATAGAAGAGGTACTGATGTGGCCCGTAGGCCGTAGTTTGTGGACCCGCAGTAGTCTGTGGAGCATGGTAAGGGATTTGGATTTTAAAATACAACTGGAAATCCTGGAAGATTTTGAAGCAAGGGAGTGACATGAAGTCATTTACAGTATAAAAGGCTCACTTTAGCTGTCATATGGACAGTGGACCTTCAGTAAATTAGAAACAGCCAGCTATTCCCATGTCCTTTCACACAGTTTGTGACAGTCACATTTGGTCCTATCATTTACTCTACATGCTTTGCACTTCTATGTCTCTGAGCCTTTGCTCATATGGTTCCCTCTGCCTGGAATATTCTTTCAGTAAATGACACAGCTAAGTGCCACCTCCTTTTCCCCCCGTTCTTTTCCCTCAGAACCACACTTCTGTTGGTGCAACATTGGGCCTCTCCATTGTACCATTTGTTTTATTCAGTCTTGTAATAATATTGTTATAAGAGCTACCACTTAGTGTTAATGATGTTTCAGATGCTCTTTAATGTTAATGGTGTTTCAGGTGCTCTTTTAAAACCTTTTCATACATTTTCTCATTAAATCCTTGCAGCAACTCTGTATGGTGGATATTAGCTCCATTTTCCAGGTGATAAAATGATGATTTACAGGACGGCATCACTTGACTGAGTTCACACAGCTAGAAAACAGCCAAGGCCACATTTGAACCCAGAGCTCCCTGAGAGAAGCCCTTAGGGATTATGCCCTAGTTGTGTCTGTTTCCCCCACTAGTCTATGAGTTCCTTGAGGGCAGGGGCCGTGTTTAATTCATTTCTATGCCCTGTGCCTAGTACAGTGCCTGGCAAATAATAAGTGCTCTATAAATGTTTATTACATTGACTTAGCTTCTGATAATGTACGGAGCATTACAAGTGTGCTATCTTCATGACCTCTAGATGGCACTCAAGATGCATAAATGTGGTTAGAGTTTAATGTGACTGAGAAGATGTTAAACAGCCCCTGGCCATTTTAACAAAGGAAAAATGAGCCAGTCTTTGAATTAAGAATCTGGTCATGACAGTCTGTTTTCAAGTCCTTGACCATGATTCCTTTGCTTTCCAGATGCAGCTTTGCATCATTTTCTCCCTTCAGTGTTATTCGTGTTCTGGGATGCTACTGCTACAGCTTCTCATACTGCTATTTTTTCTGTGTTGTCTGTAGTAGTTAATTTAATTGATAAACATTTGAGCACCTATTGTGTGTCAGGTACTGTGCTAGACTCTGGGGATACAGAGATGAATTGAGACATGGCCTTTACCCTCAAGGAGCTCACAGTCTTTTTGGGGAGACTGACAGGTAAATAACTATACTCTACTGTGCTAAGTATCGTAATAAGGGACTGTAGAAAGTACTGCATATGCACAGAGGAAAAAATGAATCTGCTTGAAGGGGTCATAGAATGGTTACTTTGGAACTTGGAAAAATGAGTAGAAGAAATGAGGGAAAGCACATTGCAGATGGAGAGAACAGCATGAACAAAGGCATGGGAGGCTCTGGAGAGGACGGATTTGGGGAGAAGAGTAGGCAGGTATGGGGAAAATGAGGATGGAAAGGTGTAGGCCGGAGTGGGGTCGGGGCACTAGTTTGTAGAGAGTCTTGAGTACCCCACAAAGGACTTCAGACTTGACCCTCTGGGTGGTAAGCCACTCTCAGAGTCCTTTGTCAAGGGAGTAACACAGCGACTTCTATGCTGGCGGCAGCTGGCTCTCAGGGCGAGGCTGGCAGCTGGAAAAACTTCCATAACAGACCCCATGAGCCGCAGGATGAGGGCTGTGCTTGAGCAGTTGGGATGGAAAGGAAAGAGAAAACCTGAGAGACCATTTAGAGGAAGAATGAACAGAATTGGTGGGTGCTCATGTTTAGGGAATAGAGAGGAGCCAGAGAACTTTGTAATGAAGCTGTTCCCTGGGATACAGAAAGCAGGAATTTGAAGCAGATAAGGAAAGAATTGTGAAGAAGCAAGGCTGATGTCTGTCCATTAGCCTATGAAAAACCTGTAATTGGACCCTCTCTTCAGTCATAGTAGCAGAATGTTGCCAGGAGAGCTGCGAGGTCCAAAAACATGCACCTCCCTCGCAGAATTGCACTGTGCCAGCCTTGTTTTTGGAGCTACCCCAGTAGTTCTTATTTAGCATCTGGGGCGGTGTTGCTCTCCCTGATTCCGCTTCAAGTGGACCTATATTCAGAGAAGAAAATCCTTTTTTTTTTTTTTTTTTCTGGTAAGTAGGATTGCAGGAAGAGAATCATTGGTACACCCTGCTTGCCTTAGAATCCAAGCTGTTGCTAAGGAAAGTGGCAGGAACCAGAAATCTGCATCAACAGCCACAGAGAAGCAAGAAAACATTAACCATTCCGTAGCTTCTGTGTTGAGGAAAGTAGTTGCCTGACAATGTGCATGTGTGAATAGACCTTTTTTTGGCTTCCAAATCTCATTTGCTCTTTGTGTTTCTCCTTTAGGGTTGGTGTTGATTCAGACCAAGAACACTTGGTAAATATGCGTTTGTGTTGTTCCTGGCATTTCTGTCAAATGTGCAGTGATTTGGAAAAAAACCAATCTACTGTAGACTTCATGCCACTATTTAGATCCTGTCCTCTTTGCCTCGGCTTTTAACTGACATCATTCCTGGCTTTTCTCACTGCTCCACAGAGACAAAGCCAAGTTAGCCACAGTGTGTGGTTATCAAGGGTGACAGCTTTCATGTCTCTGGGCCATCCTGCCTGGGATTTTGCCCCAGAGGAGAGCAGTCTCTTAAGCACTCCTGGGTTTTCAAGTGACTCCTCTGGCACGGGGAGGCTTTTTCCACTTCGGTTTGTGCATGAAGGCTTGTCTCTGATGTAAGCCTCACTCCAGCTGCTCTTCCTGTGTAACTTTCAAATTGGATGACCAGCAGCTGCCCTTGAGAACTGCCTAGAAGCTTTTGAACGTTCAAGCAGTCTTCCCTGCCTGTTGAGGGGAGCGCACTTTCTTACTTTGTCCCTCAGCCTTGGCCACGTTTCCTTGCTTCCTTCCTTCCGTTGTGTCAGTTTCTCAGTTGTTGCTATGAACTTGAGCCTGTTGGGCTGAATGCATTGTAACTGGCTGCCCTCTCTAGACTGACTACCCTTGTCTGGTATTTTCCATCTGCTTTTCAATGGTTTCTGAGCACCACTGAATACATGACTCCGTATCAGACGTTAGATAAGAAATCACAGAAATTAGGTTTTTGAACATGGAAAGCGTCTCTTTCAAAACACAATTCTTCTTATCTGAAATAAACTCCAGGATATTTGTCTTCAGGGTGAGGTTAAAAAAAACATTTCTCAGATTTACTTCCTAAATGCAAATTTTGTTAGCTGTTGAGTAATGAGTGGGAATGTATATATGAGATATAGTAAGTACTTGCCTTTTGTGGTCAGACCCTTAAAGTAGAATTCCATGGGCTTGACATACTTGTACAAACCAAGGTGGATAAATACCCATGATGCCAAACTCCTGGGATAGTATCCAAGGGGTAATAACTCCTCAATGCCTCCTCCCTGTGTCAAAATAAGAATAAAGTTAATCATGCAGCTCAAAAGACAAATGCTTGATCACTCTCTGTATAAGTCTCCACCAGCTGTGTCACCTCTGTAACCACAGAGGACAAATGGAAATGGAGTGACAGGGAGAGAGCCAGGTAGGTGAGTATCAGTCATCACATACAGAACAAAGGACCAATTTTTCTCCTTGCCTTCAAAACCCTATGGCTGGGCCAGGCGTGGTGGCTCACGCCTGTAATCCCAGCACGTAGGGAGGCCGAGGTGGGTGGATCACCTGAGATCAGGAGTTCGAGACCAGCCTGGCCAATATGGCGAAACCCTGTCTCTACCAAAAATACAAAAATTCCCTGGGCATGGTGGCAGGTGCCTGTAGTCCCAGCTGCTTGGGAAGCTGAGGCAGGAGAATCATTTGAACTTGGGAGGTGGAGGTTGCAGTGAGCCGAGATCACACCACTGCACTTCAGTCTGGGCAACAGAGCAAGACTCCATCTCAAAAAACAAAACCAAAAAAGACAAAAACTCTGTGGCTGTCTTGGTTATATTGTTTCTTTAATGTTTTGAATGTCCACTAAAAAGCACAGAGGAACATTATAGTAAGTATGGAGTCTGTGGGGTGGGGTATACAGGTGTTCATGTGGTCAGGGGTGGTGAGATTTATAGACGAGTTGCTCTTCAAGGGGCAGAGGCCCACAAAGCTACTCTTAATGATGTGAAAGGAATTGCAGGTGTTCTTCAGCTTTTGTAAGCCCAGTGTTTCCAAATATTTTTATGTTATGTGTAAGTTGATGCATGACACATTCAGCGGGAGAGAAATTTATTTTGAGCATTAGGAAGAACAGGAAGAAGCCAAACCCCAGAATCTAAACTCTGTGCTTTTTAATTTATTTATTTTTTGTGATGGACTTTCACTCTGTTGCCCAGGCTAGAGTACAGTGACACAATCTTAGCTCACTGCAACCTCCACCTCCCTGATTCAAGCGATTCTCTTGTCTCAGCCCTCTGGGTAGCTGAGACTACAGGCGCCTGCCACCACCACACCTGACTCATTTTTTGGTGGTTTTTAGTACAGATGGGGTTTTGCCATATTGATCAGGCTGGTCTCGAACTCCTGACCTCGAGTGATCCATCTGCCTCGTCCTCCCAAAGTGTTGGGATTACAGGCATGAGCCACTGTGTCCGGCCTAAACTGTGCTTTTGGAAAAGATAATCATGGAACTATAGAACATGAGCACTAGAAAGGGCCTTCGGGATTCTCTAACCCTCATGATGTTTTTAGACATGAAGAAATTTGGTCCCAGAGGGAGAAAGGGACTTACTTAAACTACTTAATGTCAATGAGCTGGGACTGAAAGCAGATCACCTGACTGCCCAACTGCTGACTGTACCCTGTTACAAATAAGGACACAGTGTATATTTTTGGAAGCCATTTTAGAAGATGCCTATTTGCTATGTTAGTTTTCATTCCTGGCTGGTCAGGCTTACCATGCAATTTCCCTACTTGTTTTTATTTTGCTAGTGTTTCAAGAACATAGTAGCAACTTTGAAGTTGTTAGTTGTTTTTGAGGCTCATGACAACTCCCAAATACGTAGGGATGTGATGTCTTCTAAGGTGCTATTACATAGAGAGTATAACTCTTTCAGGTTTAGGACATGAATTCTCCCACAGTGATTTTTTAAGTGACAGTAGATTCATAAATTAGCAGGCAGCCTGAGTAATAGAGATGTTCTAAAAAACATTTCAATTTCTTATTCCAAAGCTGCAATATACAAGCTATTAAATTTCCAATATTGCCCATGTTGGAGAGTGTCTTATATATAATAGCCTCTATTTCTGATTCTCCAAAGAAATGGCTCTAAATAAATGTGTTCATATCTTTGTATATATATATTGATTTATATATTATCTGTCTGCAGGGCGTTCCTGAAAATGAAAGGAGAACTACCAAAGCAGAGAGTGCTTGGCTTTTCCGGATGTGGTACAACTTTGATCATAAGTATCCTTAATTGAGAAAAAGAAAAGGGTAGTGTGGACATGGATAATTACAGTTTAATGGAACAACTGTTTTGACTGTTCTCTTTCTGGAGCGGAATATAAAACCTACCTTTCATCTTCCCTTTCCCCATCAGTGCTGTGGAAAAAGAAACCCACACAGATAGATTCCTCTGCAAACCCATGAAACCATAGGCACTGGTTACTTCAGAAGCTGGCTGTGTAAAGGGAACCAAGAGCACAGATGACATACTTTCTTTGATATATAGGTATATTTATTGAGCAAACTTTAATTTAATTTATTGTCCTTTAGCTAATTTAGTAAATCCTGCAGAAGATATTTCTTCGTTCTTGTCAGTGTAATTGGCAGGGTAAGAGAGGAAAGGCTTAGGGAAAACCAGGAGAATAAAATAAATGTGACAATGTTCGATACTGCACTGTTCAGCAATACACCTTTTTTCCCCCGACCTTTCCCAAGACTGGGAGATTCTCTGTATTCAGCATGCCACAGATAGCTAATGTTTTTGTTCTCCAGATTTCCTTCTTGCTCTGTTGTAAGTCTGTTTCATAGCTGTACTTTGAGTAGCGTTGATATTCTATAAGCTCTTTAAATCAGGGTTTCCCAACTCCCAGGCCACGGACCACTACCGGTGGTCCGTGGCCTGTTGGGAACCGGACCGCACAGCAGGAGGTGAGCAGTGGGTTGGTGAACATCACTGCCTGAGCTCCGTCTCCCGTCAGATCGGCAGCATTAGATTCTCATAGGAGCTCAAACCCTATCGTGAACTGCACATGCAAGGGATCTGGCTTACATACTCCTTATGAGAATCTAATGCCTGATGATGTGAGGTGGAACAGTTTTATCCCAAAACTGTTTTGTTCCCAGCCCCGTCCATGGAAAAATTGTCTTCCATGAAGCCAGTTCCTGGTGCCAAAAGGGTTGGGACCACTGCTTTACATCATGCCTTTTAAATATTTTATCACTATTCAAATTAATTTCTTGTTTGAAAATTCACCCAGCAAAAAGGGCCATGGAGTTCTTTCAGGCTCTGATTTATCAATAAATAATTCATAAGTTGGTTTATGTTCTATTGAAGCAAGTTGGAGACAGCCATGTAAGAAATTTGTCCTTGCTTTCAACTTTCTGATGAAAGCCTTGTATATTTAAGAAAAATCACTTGACACTTAACAGTTAGAAGCTACTGCTTACCATGTTCTGTTTGGTAATTTCTGCATTCACTGTTTGCAAATACTTCAGAATTAAATTCCTGTATTGAAACAAGAATGCAAGCCTATCTTGGGTATTAAGACTCCCATTAGAGAGAGAGAGTGCCTGGCTCTTTAAAATTTTTTGAAGATTATGTCATTACTTTTGGCTCCATCGTCAGCCTTTTGGATATAAGCCACTTCCGTATCTCTTGGGGCTTTTTCATCCCTCTAATTTAGCAATAATTTTTCAGTGAGTTTTCTGCAAAAAATGTTTTATACATATTCTACATAATATATAAAACAGTTCAATGATCCTAAGGTTGAGAAAGAGTAGAATAATAGTTGATTTTTCTGTATGTTTTATAGAAGTAAACATCAAAGCTTGTTTGACTCAGTACTGCCCTGTTAAGTCCTACTCAATGAATACCTGATCATTATAATACCTAGTGCCCTGATATATTTAAATATTCATTATTTTAGATTTCAATTCATTTGTGTAGGAAAATGATTTGTTATAATTGACATATAACTTGCATACAATAAAGTACACGAATCTTAAGTGTACAGCTTAATGAATTTTGACCTATGTCTATACTTGTGTGCCTACCACCCATATAAAGATTTAAATGAACATTCTCTATCCCACTCCACAAAGGGGTAACCATGATTCTGACTTCATCAACATGAGTTAGTTTTACCTGATTTTGATCTTTATATATATGGATTTGTATATTAGGTATTCATTTCTGTCTCACTCCTTTCACTTGACATCTTCTGTGTAATTTATCCATATGTTTCATGTAACAGTATTTCATTCTTTTTTTATTGCTATAGTAGAGTAGAGTTCTGTAGTAGGAATATACTACAGGATATTTGTTTTTAACCAGTCTGTTGTTAATAAATATTTGAGTGGTAGCTTTTGGCTATTACAAAAACATGGATGAATATGCATCTTTTGGTGGACATAGCACTCATTTCTCTTGGGTATATACTGAAGAGTGGAATTTACGACAAGTATATGTTTAACTTTTTTTTTTTTTAAGTAGTGTCTGGCTCTGTTACCCAGGCTGGAATGCAGTGGTGCAATCTCAGCCTACTGCAACAACCTCTGCCTCCCAGACTCAGATGATCCTCTTACCTCAGCCTCCTGGGTAGCTGGGACTCCTGGTGCATGTAATCATGCCCAGCTAATTTTTATTTATTTTTTTAATGTAGAGACAGGGTTACACCATGTTGCCCAGGCTGGTCTTGAACTCCTGGACTCAAGCCATCCACCTACCGGCCTCCCAGAGTGCTGGGATTAGGAGTGAGCCACTGTGCCTGGCCCGTTTAGCTTTAATAGACATTGCCAACCAGTTTTCCAGAGTGATTGCAACCAGTTTAATTGGTTTTAACCAATTTGGTGAATTTATGATTATTTCCATCAGCAAATTAAGGGAGCTCTGTTTCAGCCTTTTAAATTGTAGCCATTTTGTTAGGTGTGTAGTGATACCTATATGGTTTTATTTGCATTTCTTTAGTGACCAGTGAGCCTGAGCACCTTTTCTTGTTTTTTGATATCCTCTTTTGTGAAGTGTGTCTAAGTCTTTTGTCCATTAACTGAGGTTTTTTTTTTTTTTCCTCAATGATTTATAGTTATCTCTATATTCCTGAATTGGGTTTTTTGTTGATTATTGTATTTTCTCTCAGTCTGTAGCTTGCATTTTCATTTTCTTAATCCTATATTTAAGGAGTAGAAGTTCTTCAATTTAATGAAGTCTATTTATATTTTGTTTATTTTTGAGATAATGTCTCACTCTCACCCAGGCTAGAGTACAGTGGTATAATCATAGCTCACTGTAGCCTCAACCTCCTGGGCTCAAGTGATCCTCCTGCCTCAGCCTCCTGAGTAGCTAGGACTACAGGTGCATGCCACATGCCACCACACCCAGCTAGCTCTAAAAAAATTTTTATAGCCTTGGCACAGTGGCTCATGCCTGTAATCCCAGCACTTTGGGAGGCCAAGGCGGGTGGATCACCTGCTGTCAGTTTGAGACCAGCCTAACCAACAAGGTGAAACCCCATCTCTACTAAAAATACCAAAATTAGCCAGGCATGGTGGCAGGTGCCTGTAGTTCCAGCTTCTTGGGAGGCTGAGGCGGGAGAATTGCTTGAACCCAGAAGGTGGAGATTGCAGTGAGCCGAGATCGCGCCACTGCACTCCAGCCTGGGTGACGTGGTGAGACTCCATCTCAAAAACAACTTTTTTTATAGAGACAGGGTCTCATTTTGTTGCCCAGGTTAGAAATCCATTTTATTCACCTCTTATGGTTAGTATTTTTTGTGTCTTAAGAAATCTTCCATATCCCAAGGTCATGAAAATATTTTCCTATGTTTTCTTCTAGAAATGTGATTGTTTTGACTATCATATTTAAGTCTTTGATCCATCACAAATTCATTTTTGTGTATGGTGTGAGATAGTGGGTCAAGAGCTGCTTTTTTCCATATGCATATCCAGTTGATGCAGCACCATTTATTGAAAAAATACCATTATTACCCCACTGAGTTTGCAATACAATCTGTTGTAAATCACTTCGCTGTATAAGCAGGGATAAGTTTCTGGACTCTCTTTTTTATCCTATTTCTCTATTTTTATATCAATACCACACCCTTTTAATCACTGTGCTTTATAATAAGTCTTGCTATCCTGTAGAGTAATTAAAGCCTGGCTTTGTTCTTCTCTAGCATTGCCTTGGCTATTTTGGGTGCTTTGCATTTTCCTTTAAATTTTAGAAAACAGCTTGCCAATTTATACACATGGGTGTGTGCGCACACACACACACACACACACACAAGTGCTGGCAGTTTTGTTGGGTTTATATTGAATCCATAAATGAATTTGGAGAGAAATTATATCATAACAATATTGAGATTTCCATATCATAAACACAGCATATTGCTCCATTCATTTAGGTCTTTTAAAATTTCTCTCATTAAGGATTTGTACTTTTCAGTGCACAGCTCTTATACATCTTTCATTAGATTTATCCCTAAATATTTGATGTTTTTGATCCTATTACAAATGGTATTTATTCTATTTTCTATTTGTTTCATGTAAAAAATATATATATATAAAATGTGATTTTGTATATGGACCTTGGGTCCAGCAATCTTGCTACGTTAACTTACGAATTCTGATATCTTTTTTGTTGTTGTTTTTGTTTTTGATCTGGAGTCTTGGTCTGTCACCAGGCTAGAATATAGTGGCGCGATCTTGGCTCACTGCAACCTCTGTCTCCCAGTTTTAAGTGATTCCCATGCCTCAGCCTCCCAAGTAGCTGGGATTACAGGTGCATACCACCACACCCGGGTAATTTTTTGTATTTTAATAGAGACGGGGTTTCACCATGTTGGCCAAGATGGTCTCTATCTTCTGACCTCGTGATCTGCCCGCCTTGGCCTTCCAAAGTGCTGGGATTACAGGTGTGAGCCACTGTGCCCAGCCGATTTCTGATAGATTCTTTCTGATCTTCTATATACATAATTAAGTGATGTATGAGTAATGATTTTTTTTTCCTTTTCCAATTTCTTTTTTGAGTCTTTTTACATTGGCTTTTGTAGGGGACTTCTCCAGTGCAATGCTGAATATAAGCGATGATACTGGACATTCTTATATTCCTGACCTCAGAGGCAAATTTTTCAATATTTCACCATTAAGTACAATAAGAGTATTCTCTCTCTCTCTTTTTTTTTTTTTTTCAGATGGAGCCTCGTTCTATCCCCAGACTGGAGTGCAGTGGTGTAATCTTGGCTCACTGCAACCTCCGTCTCCCAGGTTCAAATGATTGCTGAGAGTTTTTTTGAGTTTTTATCTGCTGAGAATTTTTAGCATCAGATGCTTTTTCTGCATCGAGATGATCATATATTTATATTTTTCTTCTTTAATCTATTATTTTGATTTTCATTGATTGATTGTTTGAACGATAAACCAATCTTGCATTGCTGGAACAAATTCCACTTGGTCATGATGTGTTATCCTTTGTGTACATCACTGGATTTAATTTGCTAATATTTTGCATCTGATTTCTGTGTGTATTTTTATGAACAATATTGGCTTATGATTTTTTTCTTATAATGTCCTTGTCAGGTTTCTATAACAACATTAAGCTGGCCTCATAAAATGAATTGGGAAGTATTCCTTCATTTTCTGTTCTCTGAAGGAGTATTAATATTAGTGTTTTTTTTTTTTTTTTTAATGTTAAGAAAATTTTACCAGTGAAGCCATTTGAGCCTGAAGCTTTTTGTAGGAGAAACTGTTTAATTTCATTAATAAATACAGGACTATTTTTTAAACTTTTTTTCTTTTTTACCATTTGTCAATATCTGGCGAGTTTTGTTTTCTAAGGATTTTTTTTCTTGTAGAGTCAAACATCAAGACTTGTTAGCCTCAATACTACCCATTCAGTACCATAAGATGAAGACCTGGTCATTTACTTGAAACACTAGTAGAATTCATCATCCCAGTTTTTTAGTTGCTTTGTGTTTGGCCAGATGTTTTATAAAGCATGTTTACATAGAGTGCTTTAATCTTTACTTAGATTTTATTAATATGAGGATTCATGAAATTTTCTCTTTCTCATTTTTAATTGAAAACCACCTTAGGTTCGCATTTTAGAAAATGAGGAGGCAGGGCATGGTAGCTCATACCTGTAAACCCAACACTTTGGGAGCCTGAGTTGGGAGGATTGCTTGAGGCAGGCTCAGAGTTCAAGAGCAGCCCTAGCAGCATAGCAAGACTCTGTCTCTGCAAAAATCAAATTAAAACAAAAATTAAATTAGTTGACCATTGTGGCACGTACCTCTAGTCCCAGGTACGCTGGAAGCTGAGGTGAGAGGGTCACTTGAGTGCAGGAGTCTGAGGTTACAGTGAGCTGTGATCACCCACTGCATTCCAGCCTGGGTGACACAGCGAGACTCTGTCTCAAAAAATAAATAAATGAAGTGGGGAATTTATGTGTCTGTATCCTTTTCTCCTTTTTCTTGTGATTCCCTCTATTTTCTTCTGAGTGTCATGTATTCTCATATCTATTTTTATTTTTGGCAAGTAATTTGAATACTGAAATGAGGGCCAATGATAAAGCGCCTCATGATACATAGTTTTTAAAACTGTCTTGAGGTTTGACTTGCCATTCCTTCTTATAGCTTCATAAGAAAAGAGTTCGTCTGATACTAAAGTTTCAACTTACATAAGGCAAGAGGCCAGCTGAATTCACAATCCATGATGAAAGCCATTTTATTACTATGTTCCACTGGCACGTTTAATTTCCTCTCTGGCCATTATCTTTGTTTACTTTCTCCCTTATCTCCTTTAGTGCTCAATTTACAGTGATGCTCCTTTTGGTTTTAGTAAAATCAGAAAAGCAATATGATGGAGTGGAAAGGGCACAAGATTTGAAATTCAGACCAATTTGGGCTAGGAGATCCGTCCCCATTTACCTCATTGTGTGGCTTTCAGCAGGTCATTGACCTCTCTTTCTTATCTGTGAAGTTGATAAGCTATCCCTTTACTGTTTCACTGCGATAAAGTGAGGAGGAAATGAGACCACAGACCTGAAAGCCTTTTGCTGTCCTCCCAAGTGGTTGCTACACTGTGGTGGTGATTATTATCAAATGGGTTGCTCTTTTAAATTTGTAAAGAAAGTTGCTCAGCTCTTCCTTAACCACGCAGCTATCTGAAGCCTCTGCTGACTCACAGTGGGCCTCCGCTGACGACGACACTCCCCGCCTGCTGTGGACCCATCGCCAGGTGCCTCACCAGCCCCCAGGCTTACGAAGTAAGTTAGTTTTATCCAAAACTAAATTCTTCAGTAAGTTAAATTTATCTGCTCCGTGGATGAGTCGCTGGTTTTATTTTATTTTGCTTTGGTTTTCTGCCTTTGAGGTATAAATTCCATGAGAGGGAATTTAAGCATATTTGGCTCAACCAGAAAATACACTGAAACCTATAAATATAATTCACAGCCTTTGAAGCAGCATTTGAAAACAGATATAGAAGTGTGCTTCTTCTTACTGTGGGTGATTTTAGTAAATAGTTCTATTTCCATGCTGGCTTTCATTTCTTTGCAGTATGTGTCCTGAACTCAGTACTAAATGTGTGTGCTTTCATCCACAAATGAGGGTTGTCTCAGTTACATTGAGAGGATGTTAAAACAATTTTGACATCCCTAAAGTGCAACAGATGGTCTATTATTTCACACCTCCTAACCTTTGGATGTTTGAGAAAGCTTATCTGCCACTGTTTCACATTGCTGGGAGGCATGAGCATATCTTGATTGAATCTGGATATTTTTTCCTTAGCTATCAACATGTGATTGGTAATTTGATAAATATTGCAACTAGGAAATAAATGACAAAAATGTTAGTTGGCCTTTGTTTTTAAATGTGCACATTTTTATTTTTCAAGTTCTTTTTTAAAAACCTTCTTCTGGCCAGGCCCCGTGGCTCCCGCCTGTAATCCCAGCACTTGCGGAGGCCAAGGCGGGTGGATCACCTGAGTTCAGGAGTTCAAGACCAGACCGGTCAATATGGTGAAGCCCCGTCTCTACCAAAATTACAAAAATTAGCTGGGCACAGTGGTGCATGCCTGTAATCCCAGCTACTCGGGAGGCTGAGGCAGGAGGATTGCTTGAACCCAAGAGGTGAAGGTTGTGGTAAGCAGAGATCGCACCACTGTACTCCAGCCTGGGTGGCAGAGTGAGACTCCATTTCAAAAAAGAAAAGAAACCTTCCATTCTAAACCAACCTTTCAGAAATAATCTGTGACATCAAATAGGGTCCCGTTAACAAAGCCCACCAGTTTTGACTACTCAGATGCAACACGAAGAACCTTGAGAGGGGAAGCCGACACTGAAGGTGTGTAGACATGAACCGCCCACACCTCCATCCCCGTATCCCCGTTCCCTGTGAGTGAACGTCATGTGAGAGCAGATTGTATAAGAAATGGACAGGAAACAGTAGGCAGAGTGGGGGTGGCATCTGGGCCAGGGAGGAGCATCTTCTGGCTTTGTGTTATGTCAAGTCAGTCCACGTTTCTGACAGACTGTGCCCGTGAGATGGGCAGCACACCCCATGTTGCCCCTCCTCTCCCTTCTACATTGCCCAGGCTCCCCTCTCAAACATGGTCTCCATTTCCACCATGCACTGTGAACCCACATGACTGTGCAGAGAAGTCAGCCAGCTCTGTTGCTTCAGACAGTGAAGCTTGGCTCTTGGATTCCAGAGACCCACTCACCATCACCCAAACCCAGAAGAGGTCCACCACAACCCTGTGTCCATTGGAATGTAGCAAAACATGACAGGCTTCCTAGAGCAGCTGTAGCAAAGTATCACAAACTGAATTGCTTAAACAGTACAAACTTACCGTCTCTTAGCTCTGGAGGCTAAAATCCAAGGTCAAGTTGTGACAGGGTTGGTTCCTTCTAGGCTGAGAGGGAGAATCTGCCCCAGGCCTCTCTTCTAACTTCTGGTGGCTTCCTGGCAATGTTTTTGACCTTCCTTGACTTACAGATACATCACTGTGTATCTCTACTTTCATCTTCACATGGTGTTCTACCTGTGCGCATACCTACCTCTGTCCAGATTTCTACTACTCATAAGGACACCGGTCATGTTGGATCAGGGCCTACCTTATTTCCAGGCAAGACCCTATTTCCAAACAGGGTCACATTATCAGGTACTGGGGGTTAGGACTTCAACATCTTTTGGTCGGGGAGATACAGTTTAAGCCATAACAAACATCACACTGATTTTTTGGTTTTTTTTGAGACAGAGTCTCGCGCTGTCACCCAGGCTGGAGTGCAGTGGCACAGTCTTGGCTCACTGCTGCTTCCACCTCTCAAGTTCAAGTGATTTTCATGTCTTAGGCTCCCAAGTAGCTGGGATTACAGATGCGCGCCACCACACCTAGCTTGTTTTTCTGTATTTTTAGTAAAGATGGGGTTTCACCATGTTGGCAAGGCTGGTCTTTAACTCCTGGCCTCAAGTGATCTGCTCACCTTGGCCTCCCAAAGTCTGGGATTACAGGTATGAGCCACCGCGCCTGGCCCAGATGTAATTTTTTATATTATTTTGTTAACTGCTTTTTTTTTTTTTTTAGTTATAAAACTAGCAAGCTCATGGCTAGATATCCATACAGTATAGAACGTACAAAGTGAAAAATCAAAGTTGCCTTCCTCCTACCTGCAGTCCTCAAGTCAGTCTTTTATTATAGGCTCACTGTGGATACATCCTGATATATTTTATTGCAAATAAATATGTGTATATGTAGCTTTGTTATTGTTTTACACAAATGGGATAATAATAGGCAAATTGTCCCTTTACTTGCTTTTTTTTTCAATTACTGATGTATCATGGATACCTTTATATGTGAGTACATTAGATGTCTTACATTTTCTTTTCATGGCTATATAGTATTCCATTTCATAGCTGTAGCAAAATTCATGTATTCAGTCTCTTTTGGATGGACATTTCAGTCATTTCCTTTTTTGCTATTACAAACAATACTTCTGGTGAATATCCTTTTACGTATAAACTTACCCAAATAGTAAAAGTATATGGAATAGATTTTAAAGGTAAGATCACTGAGTCGAAAGGCATATGCGTTTTAAAATTTGATAGATATTACCCCAAATTTCAAACTTAATAAAGATATTAGAAGGTGCTGAAGAGCCACCGTGGGCCTGTGAAGGAGCCACAGAGCTTTGTGAATATTGCTGAATTAAGTGATAGATACTGGTGAGGTAGACTTGTTGTCCTAACTAAATTAAGACAGGAAGGGATTTGAGCTGATTGGTAGCTATGAGTTTGTTTTTGAGATGGGTTCTGGCTGTGTTGCCCAGGCTGGCCTCAAACTTCTGGGCCCAAGCAGTCCTCCCGCCTTAGCCTCCCCTGTAGCTAGGACAATAGGCATGTGCCACCCGTACTCAGCTGTTTGTTTTTGAGTTCGCACTTATTTTGGTCTTTGAGTATTTATGGAAATTCTAGCAACAGCAGATTAAATTTCTTTTTAGATTTTGTCTAATAGTCTTGTCAGTCTGTTTGATGCTCTTAGACAAATTCAAAATTTTCAAACAAACATGGGATTTAGAAAGCTGGAGAATGTACTTCCCTCAAGGAGTATTAATGACAGACTGTTTTTTGCTGGATCAATGTGAATATTAGGAATGATATTTTCTCTTTACACTAGAAGAAATAACTTTCTTCTGATTTTTAAAAGGAATATGTACTCATTATAATAAAATTTCAGATAATACAGAAACATAAAGAAGAAAAGACTTTCTACACAAACATTTTTTATTTGCCACAATGAGACTATGTATTCCTGATGATTTCCCTTTTGTAGAACCTTATTTAAGTATACTATTTTGGCCCTAATATTTCCATGAGAACCAAAGCTTATGGAGCTGGGAGACACACATGCAGTGAGGGCTTGATATGTTTCTCTGTGCCTCAAACCATATTAGGTGGTTGGGCTACATAGCATTTACCCTGTGTCTTCACCACATGTATATATCTGTCAGCTCCCCCCACACACTAGACTCCAAGCCTCTTGAGGGCAGATCCGTACACACGCAGTTATAGCTCAAGGGTAAGTGCCACTACAGGGAGAGGGCCAGGTATGGGATGCCACGAAAGCACACAGGAAGAACACCTAACCTAGTCCTAGAAGCTCAAGGAAGACTTTAGGGCAAAAGTGATAAATGGTGTTAGTCATGTGAAGGGGAGGAGGGGTCATGTAGAAGGGGCTGGAGGTAAGAGATGCTGGAGGAGTCTGGGCAGCTGTCAGCACTTCAGTCTGGTTGGCAGACAGTGGGACCAGTCTGGTTGGCAGACAATAGGACCGTTGGTGTGGGAGAGGCAGATTGTGGCAGGAGAGGAACTAAAGGGGCCAAGTCACACTGTATTTCAAGCCAAGATATGGACTTTAGACTTTATCCTGAGGCCAGTGGGCTCCCACTGAAAGGTTTTAAATGGGGAATCCTCCAGAATTCTCCTATTGGAAATGTCTCTTGAACTCCTCCACAATTCTGAAATCTTACTTTTATCTGTTTGCATTTAGAACCAGGAACAGTTGAAAGATGATGATTCTGATCTTATTCTCAATGATGGCGATATCAGTTTGACGTATGGAGATTCTACTGTGAACACTGAATCGGCCACATCCAGCGCCCCAAGGAGATTTATGGGAAACAGTTCAGAAGATGCCTTGGATCGGGAGCTTGCATTTGGAGACCATGAACTGGTTATTCGAGGAACACGCCTGGTTCTTCCAATGGATGATTCCGAACCCCCACTAAATTTGTTAGATAATACGAGACACGGTCCAGCCTAAGCTTACTAATACTCACTTAGTGATTTGTAAAATTTGCACATGTGATTGTGAAGAAATTTGTACTACCTAAAAGTCCCAGTGCATGTCTCTGAATGTGTAAGCTATATAAATGCTATTTATATGGCGTAGAAAGAATATAAATATCCTGTACATGGCAGATTGTGAACAAACTATTCCTTTTAAGTTTTTCTGGCTGCACTCTGTAGACTGGATCTGTTTTAGAAAGTTATTTTCACAGTGATGTTGTATGTTCTGTTAGTTTTATGTCTCAGTTAAAGTATAAAAAGTGACGGATTTTCTCTTTCTTATACTTACCTGACACTTAACCGGAGTACCAAGTTCTTGTGATGTGAATTAATTTTTGTGTGTGTGCTAGGGGAGGGAGAGTGAGGAGGGAGTGTCATTTCCTTGGGAGCCCAGGGAGGAGAGGTTCCTTTGTTGGGAAACTTGTTGATAGCTGCTGCCTTTGTCCTGACCGTTTTCCTTCCCTTTTTTCTGATGGCCTTTTGTGGTGCAGGGAGCTGATGGCGTTTTGATCTTGCCCCATTCAGGTTGGGGAGTGAAGTGTGGGGACTTTTTCCCCCCCTTGCTGTGAAAGCACAGATTCATTGACTGCAGTACACTGTTGTTCAGTAAAGAAGGCTGCAAATGACTTCTGAGACCCTACGTCTTTTCTTCCAGACCCAGACCATAGAAGGAGTCGCATCCAGCCGGCTTAGCCAAAGTACAGGTGTATATAGTTCAGGGCACTTGACTTCGATTTGGAGAGGTTGGGGTGGGCAGAGGGCAAGAGGGGAGTAAAGAGAATGGTGGTTTTAGAAATCTCTCTTCCCAAATGTGTAAATATTCTATACCAGATAAGTTTAAATGAGAAATTTAATTGCTGCTTAATTTTTGATTATGTACTTTATCTGTATAGCAAGCTTTGTTGTCAGAAGTTTTTATATCGATTTAAATTGCTGCTCTTTAGCAGCCAAACAGGAGCAAAATGTAAAATTTTTGAACTTGCTGTGTCTAAGTATCATGTTAGTCTGTAGTTAATGTCAACAGTTAATTTATGAGCCCATGATCGTTCCACACTACACCGAAGCCAGTCATAAGAGAAGTCGCATGTTCTGAAGTGTCGATTGCAGCAAGGTGGCTCCTTTGTGTGTGGCAGGTGTAGTAGTCTTCATTTTCATGGTACTTTTTAATATTAATGACCTAAGCTGCCATGCATTTTTTTTAACAGTTTTCAAGGAAGAGCACAGAACCATTTCTTATTTCATATTTGGAGTATGAAAGCAGATTCTATTTTGTAATGCTTACAATACTTAAAGGTGCATTGAACGCTTGGAACGAGAATACTTTTTTGATTTTTGATTTTGACCTGTTCATGATTCAGAAGAAAAATAGAAACTTTTTGGGATTTTTTTTCCCCCTCAGGTCTGAGTAGCATTGCCTTAAATCTTACCCAATTAGAAAATTGGTTTATTTACATGATGTTCAGATTTTCTGATGGAAAATACCCTTCCAAACAAAACGTGTACTTACTCTCCAGAATGTATCTGTGCTATCGCAAATAATCCTTGAGATTTTAAGGGAATTCTAATGTTGTACCCTTCCGTGGCAGCTTCGACTGTTGGCATAGCCATTTGTTATGTAGTGGTAGTGACTTTCCTGCCATGCAGGAATCCCTCCCATGAAGTGTGTGTTTTATATAATGTGTGCCTCTTCACGCAGTAAATGGTTTCTTGTTAATGTATGTTTGAGGGATTTGAACGTCAGTGTCATTTACCCACAAAGTTATTCAAGTTGTAAAAGGTTATACAATAATTTAACAACTACCTGTTTTATTCTGTCAGGTTACTGACCTCACTTTATGTAAATACTTCGCATGACAAATTCAGTAACTCGTCTGTTTCAGCATGCGTAAGACTTTTCATTAGGGAAACTGATAAAGCTTGAGTCAACTAAATCTGCCTTCATACTTTATCAAGGGGAACCAAGCCTGCTGTGCTTACATCAGCATCTGGAAGATTTTCCTCTCCTCTAATCTGTGTACACATCTCCAAGCAAGGAAGAAAAAACAAACTCCACTCAGACGCCGATGAAACACCTGAATGAACTTTGATGAAGTACAGTCTGAGTTACCATCGTGCACAAGTAGAACTGCTCTTGGACTTGTTTTCTTGTTGTTTGTGGAACCTACATGTTTGAATGACTTGAACGTTGCATCTTTTGAAGTTATTTTTTAAGGTTTCTTGGCATTTATCCTAGTTGTCTGTGTTTGGCAATGTGCTGTTAAAGTAATAGACTTTTAATCTTTATGTATTTTTTGTTTTCTCTGGAGTACTTGGACAGATGTTATAGTGGTTTCTTTTAGGAAAATCTGTCATTAAAAAAGTTACAGCCTTGCAAATAACCACTCACCGTATTTGAGTCACAGTTTATTCTAGTGAGACGTAAAGAGTGCTGACTTCATTTACTTTTCTACCTATATACCTACTGGAAAAGGGGAAGACTGATGTTTTCAAATAAACAAACAGAAACCTAACAGAACTTAACTTATGGGGTGGCAAATTTTTGGTGCTTGTGTGTAAGAGTGGATGTATTTGCTTATGGTCACAATTGGACTTTTTAGGAAATATGACTCAAAGCAGTCAAATTATGTTACATTGATTTGTAGCCTGTTAGCTCAGTAATGGATAAGGTCATAAAAATGCTGGTATGGGGAGAGAGGAGAGTAAATTCTATATCCAGTTAGGTAGGAAGGCAGTTCCAAGTTTGGCCGAAAGCATGATCATGCAAATACAAATAGTCCTCCCAAGTTAAAGACATTTCTTTCTTCTGTGCATGAGAAGTGTTTTTTTGTTTTGTTTTCTTGTTTCCTTATTGAGACAGAGTCTTGCTCTGTTGCCCAGGCTGGAGTCCAGTGGTGTAATCTCAGCTCACTGCAACCTCTGCCTGCCAGATTCAAGCGATTCTCCTGCTTCAAGCGATTCTCCTGCCTCAGCCTCTTGAGTAGCTGGGACTACAGGCCCGTGCCACCACACCTGGCTAATTTTTACATTTTTAGTAGAGTTGGGGTTTCAACATATTGGTCAGGTTGGTCTTGAACTCCTGACCTCATGATCTGCCTGCCTCGGCCTCCCAAAGTGCTGGGTTTACAGGCATAAGCCACAGCACCCGGCCACATGAGAAGTTTTACAGGCCAGAGTTTGCTGACTGCAACTCTGTCTGGCAATGGCACCATCCACACTGCTGTGTGTTGCTGTCATCCACTCCAGCTTCCTTGTTAATTATGGCCCAGTGAGAGACATTGGTGGGTGATGGTCCACATACAACAGGCTCTTTTCTTGAAAGAACCCATGTTTTCTAATTCACCACACAAAACCCTATATTAGATCTGAGCAGATACATTTGTTAAGCTGACCCAGTGCAGTATAATGAGATTAGAATCACCAACAGGACGTATGCCACACAGATGATGTAGTGTGAGGCTTGAAAATAAATTGGAAATGATAACAATAGTAGTTCTGAGCCCTTCTTAGGTACTGGTCACATATATACTAGGCATTTTAAAATCATCTATAATTCAATCACGCTGTTGAGGGCATGTTCTATCATCCTCAGTACACAGATGAGGAGACTGAGGTGCAGAGAAGTCACACAGCAAGTAAGTGGCAGAGCCAGGACTCCAGTCAAGTCTGACTCCAAAGCCCAGATGCTTACTACTATGCTGGTGCCAAAGGCAGGCTCTGCTGATTCATCCTGAGCATAACTAGAAGGATGGAGGGAATTGCAGATTTCTAGCCTGCTGCCCCCGAACTGCTTGCCATCAGGCCAGGCTAGGGCATGAAGTCTCAACTGTCCCTCCATTTGCTGCCATGCTCTTGGCTGTCGGGCATATGTTCCCCTGGTTGGAAGGGTCCTCCCATTCATAGCAAAGGGCCCTCCAGTCTCTTGTTGGGCCCGTGGGTGAACAGTCTGCCTAGCAGCATTTCTTCATGCTCTACCCCCAACATTATCACCAAGGGGCCTGAATTTTATAGCACAGTTTGTGGTCCTGAACAATGGCTTTGCATCCCCACAGTCAGGCATAGTAGAAAAAGCCCAGGCTCCGGAATGACATAGACCTGGGTTCAAACCCAGGTTCTACTGCTTGGTTATTGTGTAATGTTGGCCAGCTACTTCAGTGAGCCTATTAGTGTTCTCAGCTGTAAAAATTCACTCAGACAAGAAATATCTGAGTACTTACTTTGTGCCACAAACAGTAGAGATAGCAGCAAATAACTAAACAGTCCCAGCTCTCATGGAGAATATTCTACAGGAGATGTAGCTATCTCATGAGGTTCTGAGGAATCATTTATGCAGGAAAGAGTATTACCTTCTTGCCTTCTAGTAGGGAGATAATTTTTTTTTTTTTTTTTTTTTTTGAGAAGGAGTTTCGCTCTTGTTGCCCAGGCTGGAGTGCAATGGTGTGTTCTCGGCTCGTTGCAACCTCTGTCTCCTAGGTTCAAGCAATTCTGCCTCAGCGTCCCAAGTTGCTGGGATTACAGGCGCCCGCCACCACACCCAGCCAATGTTTGTATTTTCAGTAGAGACGGGGTTTCACTATGTTGGCTAGATTGGTCTCAAACTCCTGACCTCGGGTGATCCACCCATCTCAGCCTCCCAAAGTGCTGGGATTACAGGTGTGAGCCACCATGCCCAGTCTATATCTATCTTAAGTAATCAACAAATAAAAGAATCTTAAGTCCTAGCTGGATGTAATATTGTACACCTATAGTCCCAGATGCTCAGGAAGCTGAGGAAGGAGGATTGCTTGAGCCTAAGAGGTCAAAGCCATAGTGAGCATGATCGCGCGACTGCACTCTAGCCTGGGCCACAGATCGAGAGCCTGCCTCAAAAAAACAAAACTGCAGGACACTATGAGAGGGTGCTGTAATCTGGTGGGAAGGGGACAGGAAGATTGTCCTGATAAAGTGACATTTAGATCTCGAGTAAGTCAAGGGTCAGCCATGTGAATCAGGGTGAAGACAAGGATCATTCTAGGCAGAGCGAACACTGATATTTCACATGACCTTTATTCAGTCAAAACGTTATTAAGTGACAAACACACCACGTGTGGTGTGCTATCCTGTTTACGTACAGTGAGGAATACCATAGATACAGGCTACCCTTTTTGGCACTCACGGGTTAGTGGGGAAAACAGTAAGTATCCAACAATTAGATAAGCATAGCAAGGAGCATCTTGAACCAAAATGTTCTCCCACAGCATCCTCTCCCTCGTCCCTGTCCCACTTGATCTCTTTGTGTTGCCGACTTCATACATTTTTTTTTTTTGGAGACAGAGTTTTCACTCTTTTTACCCAGGCTGAAGTGCAATGGTGTGTTCTCAGCTCACCGAAACCTCCGCCTCATCTCCCAGGTTCAAGTGATTCTCCTGCCTCAGCCTCCCAAGTAGCTGGGATTACAGGTATGTGCCACCACACCCAGCTAATTTTTTATATTTTTAGTAGAGACCGGGTTTCTCCATGTTGCTCAGAATGGTCTCTACCTCCCTACCTCAGGTGATCCACCCGTCTTGGCCTCCCAAACTGTTGGGATTACAGGCGTGAGCCACTGTGCCCGGCTGCCTTCAGACATTTGAAAGGAGCTGGTAAGTCTTCCCTCAGTCTTTCTGTCCCAAAGTTAAATAACTCCATTCCCTTTCTATCTTCAGGACATCTGCCAGAAGTCCATTATTCTTATTTTCTTTATTTATTTTTTTGAGATGGAGTCTCGCCCTATCACCCAGGCTGGAGTGCAAATGTGCAATTTTGGCTCACTGCAACCTCTGCCTCCCAGGTTCAAGCAATTCTCCTGCCTCAGCCTTCTGAGCAGCTGGGACTACAGACGCCCGCCACCATGCCTGGCTAATTTTTGTATTTTTAGTAGAGACGGGGTTTCACCATATTGGCCAGACTGGTCTCGAAGTCCTGATCTTGTGATCCGCCTGCCTCAGCCTCCCAAAGTGCTGGAATTGCAGGCGTGAGCCACCGCGCCCAGCCACAGCCGGCCCCATTGTTCTTTTATGAACATGCCCAAACACACACTGGCTTTGTTTCAGCGGCCGCCTCACGTGCTCATCCTAAGAGTGGGCGGACTAGCCACAGAAAGTCTGGGCCAGTAACGCCCTGCCGTCATACAGCTTACATTCCAGTTGAGAAAGGCAGACCGTAAATCAACACGCACACAAATTCATTCAAGGTTGGGATAAGTGACAAATAGGAAATGAGATTGAGGGCGATGGGTGTGTGGAGGTGGGATGGGTATGGGAGGAGCAGTCAGGAGACCTTGCTTAAGGGGTAACATTAAAACCAAGACCTGAAAGAGCCAGCCAGGCAGAGAACAGTGGAGGAGTGGTGGAAAGGTCTGCTTTAGGGCAAATGCTCAACACATGTTTGTTGAGGAGTGAAATGCTCTCCTAACCTTTATGGAGTTGGATTTTGAAGTCCAGGGTGGTAGAATAATAGAAATAGCAGGGTGACAGTCAGGAGGCCAGAGTCCCAGCCCCGCCTGCCACTAGGCACTTTGAGAAAGCCACTTCAACCTGCCTGAGCCTGTTTCTTCCTTTATAAAATGATGGCAGTTTGCTGAGCTCTTACCATGTGCCAAGCACTGTGGTGGGTACTGGATACTGGTTCCAGCACCAAGTCACTGCCAGGCCTGTTGTGGGGGATCGGATGAAGGGATGTACATTGAAACATTTTGACTGGGATTCAGAGGAGTCTCGAAACCGAGGTTGAGTATTCGGAAAGGTTTTGCTGATGAAACACTATTGGAATAAAATATGGAAAAGTCTTTGCGGACCATGCAGCTACTTTGGGCTGCTTTCCTTTGGAATCTCCAGTTTAGCACTTTGGAGGTGCCCCAAGTGGTTGCTGTGGTAAAGACTGAACTCTGAGAACTGGATTAGTTGGGATTGTCATGGGTGGAGCCTGAACTCCATTAAACCTGACAATTTCTGGCCAATTCTACCCAGTGAAAGAACCCTTTCCTTTTTTTTTTTTTTATTTTTTTTTTTGAGACGGAGTCTCGCTGTTGTCACCTGGGCTGGAGTGCAATGGCATCATCTCAGCTCACTGTAACCTCTGCCTCCTGGGTTCCAGCAATTATCCTACCTCAGCCTCCCGAGTAGCTGAGATTACAGGGTGCCCGCCACCACGCCCAGCTGACTTTTGTAATTTTAATAGAGACAGAGTTTCACCATGTTGGCCAGGCTGGTCTCAACCTCCTG
>NW_022437081.1:614545-639725 GCF_009761245.1 Sapajus apella
CGCACCCAGCCAAGAACCTTTTCCTTTACCATGGACCTGTACTGCAATTGCAGCTTGAGGAGAGGACTCCTGTCCTAATGGACACCAGGTCGACTCATTTTCCACTTGCTGCTGCCTGATGGGCACTGGGTCCCGCTAAAGAAACACAGCTTAGTTGTGCAAGTCATTTCTTTCTCAGTGATGGAAAAATGTATTGAAAGCTCTGTCAGCACTTCTTGGAAACAAGGTTTAATTTCTCCAGATTTGTTGGAATTGAAGTGGTTCACTGTGTGTTTAAATACAAATCCTACAAAAATTGCTTGAGAAGTATTCAATTTTTGGTTGCTTTGGGAGTCACGAGGCTTTATTGCATGATTTTTTTTTGTTGTTCATTTGAATTTCTTATACAGCTGTGTTCCCATGTGGACTAGGCGAAAAACATGTGAGCTGTTTTTTCACCAGAAAAAATCTGGAAGACTTCTGACAGATAATAGAAGTTGTCTGTTTTTTCAATCTAAGCTGGTTTCATGTGAGAAAGCAAGATAATGGCAATTGGACCCCCCGATTGTGCTACAAAATTGGTTTTTTAACACTTTTTGAAACTCAACAATCAAAGTTTCATTTGCTGAGGGGAATGAAGAGGTTGATATTTAAACACTCCAGTCAATCGATATTTTGCTTACTAACATCCAGTCAATAGACACTGAGCAACTCACCTGTGCCGAGCCCTGGGCCAGGCACTGGGGACACAGAGGTGACAAAATCATAGTTTCAATTGAAAGACGAATGCAGCCAACTAAGTAAGAGCATTGCCATTTCGTGAAAAGCATTAGAAGGGGCAGCTGTATGGAATTCAGGTACCTCACCTCCTGCTGCCCATGGTGGGCAGAATAATGGTCCACCCAAAATGTCCACACCCTAATCCCTGGACCCTGTAAGTATGTTAGGTTACATGGCAAAGAGAATTAAGGATGTCAATGGAATTAATGTTGCTAATGAGATGACCTTGAATTGGGAGTTTATCCTGGATTATCCAGGGGGGCACCCAATCCTTTCAAGGTGAGAGAACCTTTCCTGGCTATAGTCAGAGAAAGAGGTGATAACAGAAGCCGGGTCAGTGAGATGCTACGTTGCTGGCTTTGTTTTGTTGTTTTTGTTGTTGTTTTGAGACAGTCTCAAAACAGAGTCTCACTCTGTCTCCCGGGCTGGAGTGCAGTGGCACGATCTTGGTTCACCGCAACCTCGACCTCCTGGGTTCAAGCGATTCTCCTGCCTCTACCTCCCCAGTAGGGATTAGAGGAGTGCGCCACCATGCCCTGCTAGTTTTTGTATTTTTAGTATAGATGAGATTTTGCCATGCTGGCCAGGCTGGTCTGGAACTCCTGGCCTCAAGTGATCCACCCACCTCAACCTCCCAAAGTGCAGGGATTACAGACATGAGCCACCTCACCCGGCCTCTTTTTTTTTTTTTTTTTTTTAAAGATACTGTGGCCGGGTGCAGTGACAGTGGCCCACGCCTGTAATCCCAGCACTTTGGGAGGCTGATGTAGGCAGATCACTTGAGGTCACGAGTTCGAGACCAGCCTGGCCAACCTGGTGAAACCTCATTTCTACCAAAAATACAAAAATTAGCTGGGTGTGGTGGCAGATGCCTGTAATCCCAGCTACTCGGGAGGCTGAGGCAGGAGAATCGCTTGAACCTGGGAGGTGGAGGTTGCGGTGAGCCGAGATCATGCCACTGCACTCCAGCCCGGGCAACAGAGTGAGACTCCATCTCCAAAAAAGAGAGAGAGAGAGAGAGAGAGAGAGAGAGTCTTGTTCTGTAGCCCATGTAGCCCAGGCTGGAGTGCGGTGCCATGATCAAGGCTCACTGCAGCCTCGACCTCCTGTGCTCAAGTGCTCCTCCCACCTCAGCCTGCCAAGTAGCTGGGATTACAGGCATGTGCCACAATGCCCAGCTAATTTTTTTATTATTATTATTTTTTTTTTGTAGAGACAGGGTCTCTCTATGTTGTCCAGTCTAGTCTCAAACTCCTGGTCTCAAGCAATCCACCTGCCTCAGCCACCCGAAGGGTTGGGATTATAGGCATGAGCCACTGCGCCCAGCCTAACCTAGCTTTAACTAGCTCTTTCTCATTACTCGCTGGTGTAAGGATTTCTCCCAGGTCACCATGCCCGGTATGTTACCAAAGAGTGTCAGTGTATGGAAGACATGATCATACAGGGGTTTCAGAAAGATTACTTATTGTGGCTACCGGAGGAAGGCTGAATAATTTGGAGAGGAGTAAGAATGGACACAGAGATGATGGTTAGAAGAACTGGGGGGTGAGAGAGAGTGGGGGTGGAGAGGAGGGGACAGATGCAAGAGACATCTGGTGTTGATTTGGAGACTAAGTGTAGTGAATGGATGGCGGGGGGCAGTTTACAAAGATCCCAGCAACCTGCATTGGGCAAATCAGTGGATGGAGTGGTGGGAATCACAATTTTAGAAGATACCTGTTAGGACCAAGAGATTGGGAGATCAGTGGTCAAAGCACAAATCTAAATTTGTTTGTGGATCACTTAAGTAAAAGAAGGTGGAGCCCACCCAATTTAGAAAAGAGGGGAGGGAGAGGAAGGCTAAGGGTCCCAAACAAAAAGGCTGGGAGAGGATACAATTCTGAAAAACACCAGGGTTTGCCATCCATTCTCCCATTATAACTTAAAAGCATCTGGAGCTTTTTGTTATGGGTGGTGTCTGGGGAAAAATAATTGCTTTAACCAAAGTACAATAGATGGAGGAAAAAATAAATTATTTTCCCTCCTTAAGAAAAACAGAAAGCTTCAGAAATTCTCAGGAAATGATGGGTGGTGTTATTAGGAAACTTTTCAGTCTACATCACTCTGGATTTCAGTGTATCCACCTCCAGTCTGGCCAGAAGAGTAAAAATATATGCTGTGGGCTCTCTAAAATGCAGTTCTTAGCATTTTCCAGAAGGGTCAAGGGCCAAGGAATGAGTACTGGATATGGAAAGGAAGCCACGGCTAGCTGGCCAGACCCTTTCTGGTTCCGTGGGGGTTTGCATGCAAGCAAAGAGACCGCTTCACTTTTTGCTTTTCTTCGGAAGCCGTTGCAAGGGTTCTCAAGCAAATCCAATCTAGTGTCCAAGCCCTCTGGCATGCTATTCGCAAACACTGAGTGCCACGAGCTTGCTGAAACAGTTCGTGCCGGAGCTGCTGTCTTTATGGAAGTTTGAACCAAATAGCAACTGTTGGGATGGAGGTCATCCAATAGGCATGGATACAAACTTTCAAAATGTTGGGTTTTGCTCACTAGAAGGAAATCAGTAAGTGACAGTATAACTGAAAAAAGAAAGCTTAGGGGCCTATATTAAGATGAAGGAAACATCTGGTTTTTGTTTTCTCAACTTTTATTAATTCATCTGAGGTGTGAGTCACCAGTACGCCCAGCCAGTGTTTCCAAAATGAAGTTTTCATTGCCTCTGGAGTGGCTGGGAAAAGTCACTTCAGAACTACCTTGAGAGAAAGATGATGGACAGAGAGGTGTCATTTTTTATTAAAGAAATGTAGTATTGGTCCTGATACATAGAGGTGTTTCTGAAAATTGCTTGTATTAAATCCCAGTTACATTCTTTCCTTGGCAGGAACGTATTTCTTCATCCAGAAACCGTAGGACTGATGTGCTGACCTAAAAAAGATATATTAAACCCAGAGCCTCCCCTTCACCTACAAAAGCAGTCCAGGACAAAGCTGGCAGTTCTGCGTAACAATGGAGCCCACAACTCTGTTCTCGTTACACTGAGCTCTGTTCTTTCTCACCCATTGAGTGATGACTTGATTCTACAAATCCTTCCTTCGTTCCTTCTGTCTGATCTAGAAAGTCACAGGTACATCAGGCGTGCTTTCTGCCCTCAAGGAGGTCACAGTCTAGTGGTGAAGATGGTCTTGTCATTTGATGTGATTAGATATATCATTTTAGAGCTCAGCATTTCTAGTTTGTTAATGTAGTAGATCAAAAGGGCCATTTTGTTGGTGGAGAACTTCATGCCATCTTTTCATTATTCTCTTCAGCAGAATCAATAGCTCGTTATTAGCTATTTTTTGGTATTTCTCTGATTTCTCCACTGATTTTATTTGAACAAATAGCATCTGTGCATGTAGTTTCTGTACCATGCATTTTGAGTCACTTCTAAGGATGAACCGAAGAGCTTACAAGATAAATTAAAAACAAATGTACCTGGCACACCGCTTCTCTCTGTGCTGAGTCAGTTGCCACTTCCTTTCCATTACACTGGTATATTATAGAACTTTCTCTTGTTGTTAAGCTAAGGAAGAAATGAAAGGGTAGCTTCAGGCTGGTGGCTCATGCCTGTAATCCCAGCACTTTGGGAGGCCGAGGCAGGTTGATCACCTGAGGCCAGGAGTTTGAGACCAGCCTGGTCAACATGGCAAAACCCCATCTCTACTAAAAATACAAAAATTCACTGGGCGTGGTGGTGCACACCTATAATCCCAGTTACTCGGGAGGCTGAGAGGGGAGAATTGCTTGAACCTAGGAGGTGGAGGTTGCAGTGAGCTGAGATTGTGCCACTGCACTCCAGCCTAGGCAACAAGAGCAAAACTCCGTCTCCAAATAAATAAATAAATAAATAAAAGGGTAGCTTCAGATACCACCCCAATTATACAGCATCTAGAGTCTGTACTTATAGACAATGATCCACTTCTATGTTAAATAAAGCACAAACCAGGTTTCAAATATTTAAATGACACAACTGAACTCAATAACAGGGTCTAGCCAAGTAGTTCAGGACAGAAATTTCTAGCTTGTGGCCAATGTAGTTTCTTACTCTAAGATAGTCTTTATGTTGTGTCCCTTGTAGTAAATGAAAACCCCAATTTTCATAAAGAAAATGACATCATTGGTTTGCCCTTTTCTCTAGTCCCCATCAGATTGAATTTAAATATGATCCTGGCAAAAACAACAGAGAAAATGATCAGTTTGTGATGTGTCTCATCCAAGGGGGATTATTTTGACAGTCTGTTCTAACCATACAAGCGATGTTTCCAATAAAAAGTTTTATTAGGTGTTGTCACAGATATAAATGTTTCATAAAGATAGCACTCCAGTTGTAAATCATATACTTGAAATCATTCTAAAGTCACTGCATTAGATACCAAGAAAAACTATGTCTCTCACATAAATTATTGTCTCAAGTTGACTTTAAAAAAAGGAGCAAAGAACAAAAAAAAACAAAACTCAAGCCACAGACATCTAAGGCTAAACTTTAAGAGAACTGACAGGAAAATGAAAATTTCTCTTGTCTGTTTTTGTAATCTTTTTAAGATCATACACTTCAAATATTTTATTATCTTCCTGGATCCATCAGATTCTCTAGAAATGATAGAACTGGAAAAACTATGTAAACACACTTTTTCAAAAAACTCTGGCTCATTAGCTGAGTCCGGTGGCTCAAATCTGTAATCCCAGCACTTTGGGAGGCAAAAGTGGCCAGGTCACCTGAGACCAGCCTGGCCAACATAGTGAAACCCTGTCTCTACTAAAAATACAAAAGTTAGCCGGGCTTGGAGGTGCAGGCCTGTAATCAAGAGGCTGAGGTAGGAGAATTGCTTGAATCCAGGAGGTAGAGGTTGCAGTGAGCTGAGATCACACCACTACACTCCAGCCTGGGCAACAGAGCGAGACTCCATCTCAAAACAAACAAACAACAAACAAAACCTCTGGCTTATTGAAGTATGATTTACATGCCATAAAATTTATCCTTTAGCATATAGCTCTGTGAGCTTTGAAAAACATAGACAGCCGGGTGTGGTGGCTCACGTCTGTAATCCTAACACTTTGGGAGGCTGAGGCAGGTGGATCACCTGAGGCCAGGAGTTTGAGACCAGCCTGGCCAACATGGTGAAACCCCGTCTCTAGCAAAAATACAAAAAACCAGCCAGGCGTGGTGGCAGGTGCCTGTAATCCCAGCTATTCGGGAGGCTGAGGCAGGAGAACCTGGGAGATGGAGGCTGCAGTGAGCTGAGACTGCATCATTGTACTCCAGCCTGGGCAACAAAAGCAAAACTCCATCTTAAAAAAAAAAAAAAAGAAAAACACGGACATGTAACTATCACCACAATCAAGAGATGGATAGGGTCCATCTCTCCAAAAACTTCCCCTGTGCCCTGGGCTTCTGACGACCACTGACATATTTCCTGTGCCTGTAGTTTAGCTTTTTCCAGAATGTCATATAAACTGAAGCATATAGCACATAGCCTTTGCAGACTCTCACTTTTGAAATTAATAACATTGTTTCAGATAATAAAAATGACACATCTTCATTGTGGAAAAAATTTAAATATTTAAGAAACAAGACACAAAAATGCTGCCCAAAGATAACCACTGTTAACATTTTAGTGAGGTTTCCTCCAGTCTTTTGACTCTACATGCATATGCACCCACACATTCAGAAACTTTGGAAAATTGAAATCCTGCTGTATATAGGATTAACTCTTTCTTGATGGGGAAAGGCAAGAGCCTGATCAGTGGGCTCGAGGATAGACAAGAAACAGGCACAGAACAAGATGCAGAGGAGAAACTTTGGAGGCTCGGTGGCCTCTGCATTTGGTTTTCCAGACTACTGCTTTCACTTGTTTTAAGCAAAGATCATTTTTTATTTTAAAAAAAATTTTGGAGGCACAAGGTCTTGCTATATTGCCCAGGCTGGTTTCAAACTTTTGGGCTCAAGCAATCCTCCTGCTTTGGCCTCCCAAAGTGCAGGAATTATGGGTGAGACCCACCACTCCTGGCCATCTTTCCGATTTGGATGCTGGCTTTCAGTGGACTGAAACAAATACATTCCAGGTTGAGTTTGACGCCAGTTCCTCAGGGGACTGACAGTATCCTGTGTTCCTTAGTTGCAGAGAACTCCTCTCACTATATTAGAATTGTTCATTTATTTTATCCATCTCCCCCACTAGACAGTAAGCCCTAGGCTCAGGCACCCTTGTCTCAATTGTCTGATGTCCCCCAGTGGTAGGCATATTACTTAGCAAAGAGTAGATACAGGAACCTATTAAGAATGTGAGGGATGAACAAAGGAGCGAATGAATAACAAACCAAGATCAAACATTCCCTTCACTGGACTGGTGACTGCCACTCATTTTTTTCTCTTCTGCTTTATCCATAGAAGAAGAAAAAAATACCTTTTGAGCATTACTCTGGCGGTTGTCACAGAAGGGGTGAATTCTGCTTACAAATGTTTCGGCATTTTTTTGACTCATAGCTACACAGCCTGGCAAGATAGCCAACTAGCTACTTCTCACGTTGCTGTGGCATGCCTCACACGCTGCACTGTGGAGCCAACCAAAACCATATTGGCTGGGAGATGCAAACGGACCTGGCAAGGAGAAAGAAGAGGCAGTCTGCTTGGAGTTGCCGCTGGCGGGCACACAAACCTGGAGGGCCTCGTGCATGCTTCTCAACAGCCATGCAAGCTCTTGTCCTCCCTGTACTTCACAGGGTGGGGAGAGAATGGGAGGTCCGTGATTAAGGCCAGGGTAAACTCACGCCTGTAATCCCAGCACTTTGGGAGGCCAAAGCAAGTATGGATTTCCTGAGGTCAGGAGTTCGAGACCAGCCTGGCCAACATGGTGAAACCTTGTTTCTACTAAAAATACAAAAAAAAAAAAAAAAAATTTAGCCGGGCGTGGTGGTGGATGCCTGTAATCTCAGCTACTTGGGAGGCTGAGGCAGGAGAATCACTTGAATCTGGGAAGTGGAGGTTGCAGTGAGCCAAGATGGCGCCATTGCACTCCAGGGCAACAAGAGTGAAACTCAGCCTCAGAAAACAAACAAAAAAACCAGGATAAGGTGAGAAGTGAGAAGGAAGAAGGTGAGGAGAGGGAGAAGTACAACAGAATTAAGGCCATTTTCCTTTTCCCCTTTGACCTGAATCATCGGCTATTTCCCATGTGTGATAATAGTAGTTGTCTCTTGTTGAAGCACCTAATCTGGGCCAGGCACAGGGTTAAGCCCTTTGCAAGCATTGCCTCGTCAAATCCACATAACAACTCTCTGAGCTGAGTGCCATTGCTATCCCCTCTCTTACTGTTAAGGAAGGAACTGAGGCTCAGAGAGGTTCAGCAAAGACCTAAGATCACACAGCTACTTAGCACAGTGCCTGGCCTACAGTGAACACCCTGTCGATAGTAGCTGCCATGGCGATTATTACCATGATTAATAATAAGAAATGGCTGGTGCCACAGTCTGCTCAAAGCAGACTGAGGTCCCAAGGCCCAAAGCAGGCTCTGAGCTGCAGACTCCTGGGGGCCTGCTCAACGGGCAGGAGGACCACGACTTCCCTTTGTACTTCCTCAAGACTTGGGACGGCAGCTCCTTGGGTGGTAGGGAAAATGATGCCGTACTTGTGTCTGGCTCCTTCTTGGTTCCCACAAATGTCCTTTACATTTTCTATTTTCTGAGTGGCTTTTGTGAAACCGCTCTGATGTGGTTGACAGAACTTGTAGTGGGAGCCAAGTCAAGCCTTCCTCCAGAGGAAAGTTGGAAGCCTTTAAGGGTCTTGTCAGTGCTCACGTAGCCCACAGCCTCCCGCCTAGCTTCTCCCAAGGCCAAGGCTTCCTGGCAGTCAGCTCCGGATCACAGCGCACTCATTGATTCTTGCACTGTTTCCGGGGCTGGGAAATCAACCCCCTATCGGCCTGGCTTGGGCGTGAGGGCCCTTTCTCTAGGGAGAGCTTTGCTGGGGCCTCTGATCTGCGTGTGATGCTCTTTATGGTTCAGGAGCTGCTGTGTCCAGCTCAAGATGATTTCCCTTTCTGTGTTGTCTGCAGCTTTTTTCTTCAGGACTCTAGAAAAACTTTGAAACTTAAAATTACTCATGTGCCAGGAATTCCCACAGCCTCCTTGTGAGGGGTAGATGAGCACCATATGCTGTTTATACAAAAATAAATGGCTTCCCCCCGTGAAGCACATGGGCCCAAATCACCGGCTAACCCCCTTTATACCTTGGCAGCTGCAGCAATGGCCCTCTGGATGAGAATGCGTATGCAGATAGAAATTTGGCTCTAAAAAGCCCTGAACAATTTGTTTGTGCTAGAGCTGGGTCTCCTAGAGAGACAGGTGGTGAGCAGGCCACTGTCCCTCTGTGGGACTAGCTGAAGAATGCAGGACACCAACATGCAGTGTTGGACAATTACCTTCTGGATTCCAGGGCAGACTTTCAGGGAAGCCCCCTCATCCTAATCACCACTTGCCCGACATCATGAGCTGTAGGACTGGGTGCAAAGGAGGGGGATCTCTCCTTTGGGACTTAAAATACTTGAAGTTATTGCTTTACTTGGGCAATAGATGCCTATTGATTCATTCATCAAGCAATTATTGAGCACCTACTATGTGCACATCTGAAATTGTACCAAGTGCAGCCCCAGTCACTTGCCCCCAGTGCTGACCCAACCAGGATACTGGGCCAAAACTAAAAGTCTGGAAGTGATGTAACTGTAAGTCGACAGCCTGGGCAGCTACAGAGTGAAAGTGTCAGTTGCTGCATTTCTTTTTTTTTTCTGGAGACGAAGTTTCACTCTTGTTGCCTAGGCGGGAGTGCAATGGTGCGATCTCAGCCCTCCGAAACCTTCGCCTCCCAGATTCAAGCGATTCTCCTGCCTCAGCCTCCCGAGTAGCTGGCATTACGGGCATGCACCATCATGCCCGGCTAATTTTGTATTTTTAGTAGAGAGGGGGTTTCTCCATGTTGGTCAGGTTGGTCTTGAACTCCCAACCTCAGGTGATCTGCCCGCCTCGGCCTCCCAAAGTGCTGGGATTACAGGTGTGAGCCACTAGGCCTGGCAGTTGCTGCATTTCAATGAGATTTTATTCATGTATCTATTCATTCATTCATTCAACCAAGATTCATGAGTGTCCACTGTGTGCCACATAGTGTGCTAGGCACTAGGGCTATCAGAAGAGAGAAAGCCAGCTCTAATCAAAGGGAACTTCAGATAACTGTAGCTAACATCTACAGAGTGTTTACATGTGCCGAGCACCATGAAGAGTGCTTTCGATGCCTTCTCTCTTTGAATGCTCATTCCAGCAATGGCAGGGAGGTCCAGACAGGTGGGGAAACTGAGGCTCAGAGATTTTACTGACTTGCTCAAAGTCACATAGCCAGAAAGTTGCAGAAGTAAACTTGCAAAATCCAAATGAGCTCAAGGTCCAGAGGCCGTGTTCTTTGATGGTTACTACATGTTACTGTACATTACTGCCCATTGCAGGGATTAGCTAGCTGCAGCCAACAGGTTAAGTCCAACCCATTGCCTGTTTTTGTACTGTCTGAGAGCTAAGACTGGTTTTGTATTTTACAAATCAAAAGTATATTTTGTGACACATGAAACTTATATGAAATTCACATTTTAGTGACCATCAATAAAATTTTATTGGAACACAGGCATGCCCATTCATTCACGTTTTCCTAAGGCTTTTTTACTACAGTGGGAGACTAGATCAGTGGTGATAGACCCATGGCCTGCAAAATGAAAAATACTTACTATCTAGCCCTTTACTGGGAGAGCTTGCCACTCCCTGGCTTAGGAGGTCACTGACAGAAAAGGAAACAGATCTCAGCCCATCTCTGAGCCAAGGTGGTCCACAGGTCTCTGCTCCCCTATCCCAGCTCTTCCTCAGCAACTTGGAGAGACTACCCGGGAGCCTTGATTGAGCATTTTGGATGATGGCTGCCTTTGAGTTATTTCCAGCACTTTCTTCAGACTCTTTGAGGCTGAAATGTTTAGGGTGGTATTAGATTTTTCATCAAATGTTTAGAAGAAAATGTAGACAGCAGACTTGGGGTTATTTGTGAACAAAGCCCTGAAGGCAAATCTTGTTGGTCTTTGCTGAGAGGTGCCAAATTATCTCAGGCTCCACTGGGAGCTGCTTGTGGGCCTTATATGGGCATAATCTCCTAGGCCAGGCTTGCCTCACTCTGCCGCATGGTTGAATCCACTTTTAAGGTTATGTGTGAGCATTTCTTGTCTTCCTGTTTGCTCAAGCTGTGGGGAACTTGGCTTTTGCCACACTTTAAGGAAACATAAATGCTGTCCACTTCTGAACACATTTTATTTGTATGTTAAAGATGACAACTGCCTTCCTTTTGGAATTCTTCTCGCTTTATATTTGTCTGTAGGTGGAAGGAAGCATTTTTGTAAGTGCTGGAGTGGGGGAGATGTCGCTTCATTATCCTAGTTGCTTCCTGGGATTAGTGTGTCTGAAGAGATGCTGATAAAGGAAACATTTACTGTGTATCTATAGGCAATGAATGTGGCTGAGGCATTCCATGGGTGTTAGCTTGCTCAAACCTCGCAACATGCTTTCACTCAGTCTTTCAACAGGTATTTATTGGATGCCTACTAAATGCCAAGTTGTGTGGCAAGCCAAGACAGTAATGGGGAAAGCTACTTGAGACTGGGCAATCAGGAGCAGTCTCTCAGAAGGCAGTCTCTCATCTCATTTAAGATGAGGCCTGAAGGATAAGAAGGTGCTGGCTGGGAGACTCTTAGTAATTGGATTGGAAATCTTGGTGCAGAAATTTGAGTTAAGAGAGTTAATGAAAGAACTGCGCCACCAACTCAGTTGACCAGAGCCCCGCGCTGAGGAACCCAAGGCTATTGGGGATTTTGTTTTAGAGGCCTCAGAATGGAACCCTAACCCAGGCTTGCCCTGGAAAATATAGCCCTGGTCCAAAGGAGATCAGCTGAGCAAGTGAGGCTCCCCCCACTATTGGACGCTGAATTCTTCAAATGTTTATGGGGCTCTGCCTGTGATCCCAGCACTATCTCGGTTTTGGGAATCCAGAGACACATCAGACAGCAAGGAGCTCAGAGTCGAGTGGAGGAAATAAGTCATATAATCAAATAAACGACTCTACGATGTACTAAGTACAACAAAATATATATGTACAAGGTCACATGGTAGCACAGAAGACAGGGTGCTGAACACACTTGGGAGGCTCAGAAACAGCCAAGGGAGGCTGAGTTTTGAAGAGCCAGAGGGCCTTTCCAGAACAAGAAAGCTGTATGACCAAGTGCCCAGAGACACAAAGCCACATGCCAGAGGCTTCATGCCGCTGAGCCTTTGGGGAACGAGAAGACCTTCTGTTATTTTTGAGCCTGAAGTACAAGGTAGAGAGTGGTGGACACTGAGATTTCAACAAGGGCCATTCAGGGCGAGCTTTGGGAATAAGGGTTTTGGATTTGAGCCACACTAAGGGTATGCAAACACAAGAAAGGAGATCACTCTGTTAACTTGCCTCACTAATGCCCCTCTTGTTACCTAATCCCACTGGTTTCGACTTCATCTTCTAGGAAGCTATGATATTTCAAAGGCACTGCCTGATCCCTTTCTAGACAAATTTCATGCTTTTGAAAGTGGCTTTTCCCCCCTAAGTACTTTATACTGTTTTCTTACAATTTTCCAAAGCATCTGCCATATGGTATTTCTCCCAAGTGAGAGATTATTGCCCCTTTATTTGAGGGGAGCTGAAATGAAGTCATCTGTCCACTGAAGTGACAGCTGCAAGCAGAGATGTACTCTCCAGGCAGCAGGACTCCCGTCGGAGCCCAGTCCAGTGCGCCTTCTCCATGAGCGGCTGTCCCCTCCCAGCCTCCTGTTGCCACTTTCCCTTTCTTCTTGCTTCCTGTTATATAAGAGCATTTTTGCAGAGATGAGCTCTGGGCTTGTTCTGAATATTTTAGGTATCAAACATCCTGTTTTTCTCTGAGTAATGTGACCCTGTGAATGACCCACTGCATTTCAGAATGACATCATGGGATTCAACTGAGAATGGTTGAAGAGAAGTGATTATGGGAGCCCAGGGACCTCTGCTTGCCCCTTTACCTTTCAGCAAGTTGTTTGGAGATGTCAAACAAGAAGTCTGCAAATGAGCGTCTGCTTTGCATGAGAGCAGGGGTTGGCAAACTAGGACCTGCAGACCAAATCTGGCCCACAGAGCAAATCCATTCCTGGCTGATTTTGCAAATAAAGTTTTATGGCATTCAGCCATGCTCATTTGTTTGAGTATTGTCTAAGGCTGCTTTTGCACTACAACAGCAGAGTTAAGTTATGTAACAGAGCCCATATGGCCGGCAAAGCTGAAAATTTTTACTATCTGGCCCTTACAGAAAAAGTTTGCCAAACCCTTCACTGAAGCTCTCTCCTCCTACACCCAAGGAAGAGGATATGTGGATTTAATGTACTCTTATCCCATGACTTAACACCACTGCCCATTCCTTTCCCCTCCTCCCCAAACATCTGATACAACAAAAAGGGTCAAGGTTGATTTTTAACAAGCATTATCAGGTCTTTCATATTTATTAAATTGTGTCAGAACTTACACATTTATTAAATGTGTTGCCTTTCCAAGAAGTTTCCTAAAGAGATTGTGCACTTATGCTGGGCATGGTGGCTCACACTTGTAATCCCAGCACTTTGGGAGGCCGAGGTGGGCGGATCACCTGAGGTTAGGAGTTCAAGACCAGCCTGGCCAACATGGTGAAACTCTGTCTCTACTAAAAATACAAAAATTAGCCGGGCGTAGTGGCACGTGCCTCTAATCCCAGCTACTCAGTAGGCTACCCAGGAGGCGCAAGTTGCAGTGAGCCAATATTGTGCCATTGCACTCCGGCCTGGATGACAGAGTGAGACTCTGTCGAAAAAAAAAGAAAGAAAGAAAAAGAAAGAAAGAGAGAGAGAAAGAGAGAGAGAAAGAAAAAGCAAGCAAGCAAGCAAGCAAAGCAAGAGAGAAAAAGGAAAAAGAAATTGCACACTTATTCCAACGTGGCTGCCAGTGTGCCAGGAGGAGCTATGTGACACCTGAGAAAATCCACTTAATCTTCTTTTTGTACCCAGAGTAGTGCAGCCTTGTTGGAACATCTGCCTAGTTGCCATGGATCAATGTTGGCTTATTTTTTCAAACAACAACAAATTCAGCACTAAGGACAATCCAAGGAATTGGGTGCAAGCTCTGAAGGTAGTTCCTTTAAAAATGCTCAACCTATGATGTCTTCGGAGGCAAGGTAGCCTAACCCAAGGACTTGAGAGTCAGGGTTAGGCTTTGGAAACACCTTTTGGAATTGTAGTGCATGTTTTCAGCATTTGGGCCATTTTATGTCTTACAGAATGAAATGCTCAGCGTGTGGCTCTCTCCTCTCTATTTAGGGACTGTATCCATACTTCAAATGACTTTACAATCTGTCTTGTATTTCCCCTTCTCTTCCCAGCTGCTGTCAGTGGATTTTGCTATGGCATGGTTCATTGGATCCATCTTGCTAATAATGGCACAGGCTGAGGGATGAGGAAACCCTCTGCTCAGTTCCATTTCTCACAGCCAAGTTTGGACAGGAAAGAGTCCCCTAGGAGCCGGAATGTGGTATGCTGTGGATGAGCATGTCAGCATTTGGTGGTCTTGCTCATATCAAGGACCACAGTGTGCTCTGGACTTCTGGGGTGGAGGCAGTGTGGAGTGTGGTGGTCTTGGAAAACCATGAAATGCCAACTTATCGCTCCACATTTTTGCTTTCTCATTTTCTTTAAGCTCATTCTGCAATGGGGGTATTGGTGTGGTCACTCCTGAAGCCAAAAGATAGCAAGATGCTTTTTAGGTTTTTTTGGTCATCTCTTTTCCTCCCCGACCCTTTGCATCCAGAGCCACTGTCTCCCACACAAAACGTCTTAAATTTTATGAGCTCACAGTTGCTTCATTGATTTCTGTGCTGCCAAACTCTGAGACGCAGGACTCTGGGGGGACTTGTTCAGATCTGTTTGTATACACACTTTCCAATAAATTGGATGTGCTTGTGTGAGCGAGAATCATCAAGTGCATTACTCAGAAGCAAGGAAGAGTAGGGCTGAAGCCACAAGGGCAAATCCCTCCCAAATGCTTCTGGATTTTCAACACCCCACCCCACTACCCAGTTCTGGATCAATCAGGGGTAGCTTGGGTTGGGAGACTCTTTCATGCTGAAATTATTTTTGCTGCAGAGACCAGAATTTAAGCTTGAGCTGCTATCTTCCCCAGGGAAAGGAGTGGGACCCGGACCTGATATTATGGAGTCCATTCTTTGTGTCTTGGTGCCCAAAAGAAAGCTGAGACCCTCAGACTACTTGTGGTGCAGAGAGAGGAGCTGGTCACACCATATTTGTCTGTGCTACACATTTCTTCATGAACATATATGTTCTTTGCACACATGGTAAATCGGCCCCACTGGACCTTTCCAAGGACAGGAATGATGTCTTTTGTTGTTTGTGCAACATCACACAGAGACTAGCGTCTTGGACCAGAGGACACACAGTCTACTTAATTGTCTACAACAATATATAAAGAGCAAGCAAATGGGACTTTGAGGCGTTTGTTTTTTTTATTTTGAGATTAAACTAATTCGGCTGTGAATCCTCCAAGGATTGAATCCCACAGGACTTCCATCAATCAGCCAGCATCTGAAGGAACTTGAGCTTTGTTCATAAAATGCCTGGCATCACTGGCCCTTGGGAGATGGCCAAACTGGCATGGCTCCCCACCAAAGAGAGGGGTGGGGGAGGGGCTCTTTGCTAGAGAGCTTTTTGGCTTGCAATTTTAAAAAAAGAAAGGGGGTAACTTCTGAATTGTTTGCTGGAAAGCACAGGACCTCAATTTTGATGCTGAAAGAGGGAGAAGTCTTGGCAAGGGCTCTGTTTCGGTTTACTTCTTAGTATTCACAGGGGTAAGGAGCCCTGTTTAGTAGGTTGGACACGTTCCCATGGGCAGAGCTTCTGGAGGTGAAATGATGGCTCTTTGTTCTCTCTTGGGAAGGTTGGGGGGTTGTTTGAAGACAGCTCAAGGCAGGGCAGTGATGGTATGCAGGGACTCTTAGGCCACATTCCTCCTCACTGCCTTCCAGAAAAGCTGAGACTGTTCAAAAGGACTGTTAGACCTCCAGATAACTCAGCCTTGCCCTGGGTTCTATCATTAGCCAGTGGTCTACTGTTTTTCATGAGTGTCCAAGTCCATACCTGTCACTGATTAACCAGTCTCCAGCACCCACCTAAAGTTCTAAAAAGCTGCCCTCTGCCAGCGTCTGCATTCAGCCCGCCATAGGGGGCAATTTGTTCTTCTCATATCAAGAGTCTGCCCCATTTGGAAATGTAGAAAAGCCAGAATTCACAAATGGGATCTCATTAAACCAAACAGCTTCTGCACAGCAAAAGAAACTATCATTAGAATGAACCGGCAACCAACATAATGGGAAAAAATGTTTGCAATCTACCCATCTGACAAAGGGATAATATCCAGAATCTACAAAGAACTTAAACAAATTTACAAGAAGAAAACAGACAACCCCAACAAAAAGTGAGCAAAGAATATGAACAGACACTTCTCAAAAGAAGACATTTATGCAGCCAACAAACATATGAATAAAAGCTCATCATCACTGGTCATTAGAGAAATGCAAATCAAAATCATATTGAGATACCATCTCACACCAGTTAGAATGGTGATCATTAAAAAATCAGGAGACAACAGATGCCGAGAGGATGTAGAGAAATAGGAACACTTTTACATGGTGGTGGGAGTGTAAATTAGTTCAACCATTGTGGAAGACAGTGTGGCAATTCCTCAAGGATCTGGAAATAGAAATTCCATTTGACCCAGCAATCCCATTACTGGGTATATACCCAGAGGATTATAAATCATTCTATTATAAAGACACATGAACATGTATGTTCATTGTGGCACTGTTCACAATAGCAAAGACTGGGACCCAACCCAAATGCCCATCAATGATAGACTGGATAAAGAAAATGTGGCACATATACACCATGGAATACTATGCAGCCATAAAAAAGGATGAGTTCATGTCTTTTGTAGGTACATGGATGAAGCTGGAAGCCATCATTCTCAGCAAACTGACACAAAAGCAGAAAACCAAACACTGAATGGTCTCACTCATAAGTGGGTGTTGAACAATGAGAACACATGGACACAAGGAGGGGAGCAACACACACTGGGGCTTGTCAGAGGTGGGGGCTAAGGGAGAGATAGCAGGGGTTGGGGGGTAGGGGAGGGATAGTATTAGAAGAAATGCCTAATGTAGATGACGGGGTGGCGGATGCAGCAAACCACCATAGCACATGTATACCCATGTAACAAGCCTGCACGTTCTGCTCATGTACCCCAAAACTTTAACTACAATTAAAAATAAAAAAGAAAGTAAAAGAACCTTCCCCAGTGTCCTCCTTCAATGAGTGCCAGAGGCAATGCATGCTGGAAGAATGTAGGCCACCCCTAGGGAATATCTGATGACCCATCTTAGATACCAGCTGGGGCTGCACAGGCTCCTTACTTGGTGTACCATTTCCAGTTGAGAATTGCTGCTCTCCTCTGAGGGTTACCTTTGATTGTTTGATTGACTGATCATTCACTATCAGTTCATTCATTCAACTTATGCAACATGCATTCATCCAATACTCATCTTACCACATGCCAAGCATTTGCCTAGATGCTGTGTTACAATGTGGCGCAAAACCAGACAAGGGCCCTGTTCCTATGGTGTGTGTATTCCTGCTCGGGAAAACAGCCAATAAATTAACAAATAAGAAACACACAAACATGGAAAAGATCCAAAAGTGGCAAATGCAACACAGAGAATGACAGTAGGGTGATGTGATAGAGTGACTGGGTGGCTAGCTCAGATAACATGGTCATGACAACATCCATGAGCAGAGGAACTCAAACTGAGCCTGAAGGATGAGTAGCCAGACTTTTAAAGATGAGGGTGAGGAATATTCCAGGTATAAGCATGAGCTGATGGAAAGAGCCTGCTATGAGCTAGACCCGACATGCACAGGGGAACAAAAGAGAAGAGGTAATTCCAGCTACTGGGGAGAGTGAGGTGGGAGGATCACATAAGGCCAAGAGTTCGAGACCAGCCTGGGCAACATAGAGAGACCCCTATCTCTGAAAAAATATGTAAATTGGCTGGGTGCAATGGCTCATGGCTGTAGCCCCAGCTACTAAGGAGACTGAGGTGGGAGGATCGCTTGAGCCCAGTAATGGAAGCTGCAGTGAGTTGTAATCACCCCACTGCACTCCAGCCTGGGAAACAGAGTGAGACCCCCTTTCCAAAACTAATAATAATAAGATTAAATGTTTACAAAAAGAGAGAAGACGCCCCTTCCCCCCAGAGCTAATAATTTAATTAGGAAGACAGACAGGCAGGCAGTTACAGTGCAGTTAGATCAATGCTATGAAAGGAAAAGCAGAGAGCTCTGGAAATGTACAGTAAAGGTTCTGAAGGCTGAGTGTAAGGATCAGAGAAGGCTTTCTGGAGGAAGAGTAGGGCTGAAGCCACAAGGGCAAATCCCTCCCAAATGCTTCTGGATTTTCAACACCCCACCCCACTACCCAGTTCTGGATCAATCAGGGGTAGCTTGGGTTGGGAGGCTCTTTCATGCTGAAATTATTTTTGCTGCAGAGACCAGAATTTAAGCTTGAGCTGCTATAGTCCCAGCTACTAGGAAGGCTGAGACAGGAGAATTGCTTGAACCTGGGAGGTGGAGGCTGCAGTGAGTCAAGATCACACCACTGCACTCCAGCCTGGGTGACAGAGTGAAACTTCATCTCAAAATAAAATAAAAACCAGTTTTTGCTCCAAATGTTATTGAAATACATTTTTTTAATCAGGAAAATTGTGTCTAGGTTTCTAAGATGGCCCACAAATGCCCATTTTACCTCCCACAATTCTGCTGAGCTGCAGTTCACACACATTGTACTAGCCTCTGTGTTGGGGCAGGTAGCCAGGTTACCAAGCCTCCATTTCCTCTGCCCACTTTTTAATGACTAATATTCCTGAGGCTGTTATTTTTGTAACAATCTCATCAGGGATGACACTATTGGACCATCTACCATGGCAACCACCAATTCATATTTTCAGCACTGATCTCTCGGGTGCTCCAGATCCACAGATTCAATTGTCTATATATGCTTTTGGACAGCTAAAATTCAATAGGTTCGTTTTATCTTTCTTCCAAAAAATCTGCCCCACACCCTAGCCACCACCAATTCCCTCTACTCCTTTAATGAGTATGATTTGCCTAAAAAGCCATCCCAGAAATTTACAAGTCACCCTAGACCCCTTCCTATCTCACACCTTCTATGTCCAACTGGCCACTAAAGCTTATCCTTACTACCCTTCTCAAATCCACCTCACCATGCCGTATTTTCATTGGCTTTTCCTTGATTCAGGTCCTGAGACCTAGTCTCCCTCATTTGAGTCTATATGCAACCAGAAATAATCATTTCCCTCTCTTTCTAAAAGTTCAGAGCTTCCTATTGTTTGCACAGCATTTTCCAAACTGGTAAAAAGCATACCTTCAAAATGAAGAAAAAAATTTCAAAAACATCCCCTACTTAAATTGAACTGGATTAAACAATGTCAAGCAGGCCTCTCACTAGCAAGGTTTTGAAATCTTACAATACACAGTACTATATATTTCCCTGTCATGAGGAATTGGGGTGAGGGGAACCCCAACTAGGTTCCAAGGACAAGGTCAAAACTTATTGTAAGACATGTAAGATCCTACAGACTCTGGCTCTGCCTAGTTGTCAACGCCATCTGCCATTCATCAATGATTACCATTCACCCATTACAAACCTTACGTGTCATTCACTTAGAACACAATCTGTAGTTCTTCAGAGAGCCCTACTGTTTCCTGACTCTTATCCTTTATATACAATATTCCTTCTGCCAAGAATGCCCTTCTCTAACTTAGTCTGGCTGAAGGGGTCCTACTTGCTCTTCCAGGGCCAGCTCCAGCTACTAAACTTTAATTGTCCCTCCTAGCAGAGGACTAGAAGGACTCTGATACCTTCCCCCTCTGCAGGTATCAGAGCGCTTGTCCAACACTACTGAATTTAGAGACTAAAAACCTTAAAGGTTGGGAACCAAGCAGGCATCCAGCAGTGTAGCTGAATAAAGGAGACAAGGCAAGCCTAGGGGAAGAAGGGGTAGAATCCCTCTTCTTTATCTGGGCAGAATTTGACAACAAAGTAATTTTGTCTTTGGCATGCCCCTACATCTCATCCCTATCCTCCTTTCCCTGCTCTCCCAATACCCTGTGATATGGTTTGGCTGTGTCCCCACCCAAATCTCATCTTGAATTCCCACGTGTTGTTTGAGGGACCTGGTGGGAGGTAATTGAATCATGGTAGCAGGCCTTTCCCGTCCTGGGGAAGCGAATAAGTCTCATGAGATCCAATGGTGTTAAAAAGAGGAGTTTCCTGTTTACAATAGCAAAGACCTGGAACCAACCAAAATGCCCATTGATGATAGACTGGACAGGGAAAATGTGGCACATATACACCATGGCATACTATGCAGCCATAAAAAATGATGAGTTCATGTCCTTTGCAGTGACATGGATGAATCTGGAAACCATCATCCTCAGCAAACTGACACAAGAACAGAAAATCAAACACTGCCTGTTCTCACTCATAGGAGAGTGTTGAACAATGAGGACACATGGACACAGGAGGGGAGCATCACACACTGGGGTCTGTTGGGGGGAAATAGGGGAGGGACACTGTGGGGTGGGGAGTTGGGTAGGGATAACATGGGGAGAAATGCCAGATATAGGTGATGGGGAGGAGGCAGCAAAGCATATTGTCGTGTATGTACCTATGCAACAATCCTGCATGTTCTTCACATGTACCCCAGAACCTAAATTACAATAAAATATAAAAAATAAAATAAAATAAAATAAAAATAAAAAAAGAGGAGTTTTCCTGCACAAATTCTTCTCTTGTCTGCCGCGATGTGAAACATGCCTTTCATCTTCCACCATGATTGTGAAGCCTCCCTAACCATTTGGAACGGTAAGTCCATTAAACCTTTCTTTTGTAAATTGCCCAGTCTCGGATATGTCTTTATCAGCAGCATGAAAACGGACAGATACACCCTGTGTTCCCAGGTCCCTTAGTGACCTCATGTAACTCTATACATTCTATACAACCCCCACCACAGCATTCTTCTTCAGATCAACTACTTATTCTTCCTCTTAATCAGGAGTCCTTCTGTTCAGAAATTATTATTATCATTTTATTTTATTTATTTATTTTTTGAGACAGCGTCTCACCCTGTTGCCCAGGCTGGAGTGCAGTGACACTGCAACCTCCACCTCCTGGGTTCAAGTGGTTCTCCTGCCTCAGCCTCCCTAGTAGCTGGGACAATATACACTTTGCCAGAGTTAAAAGCAGGCAACGGCCACCATGCCAGGTTAATTTTGTATGTGTGTGTATTTTTTAGTAGAGACGGGATTTCACCATGTTGGCTAGGCTGGTTTTGAACTCCTGACCTCAAGTGATTCGTCCGCCTCGGCCTCCGAAAGTGCTAGGATTATGGGTATGGGCCACCGCACCCGGCCCAGAAATTAGTACATGAGTGACAGCTTCTCATGGCTGTTAACCTAAGATGACTCCCTAAGAAACAAAATTTAAGAAGTATGGGAGGATAAGGGGAGCGGGCAGTGTATCACACAGAAAGACCTGCTACAGGTTCTTTGCCTGGAAACTCGGATCGGATCCTCAATGGGCTGTGCAGGGAAAGTCACTCCAGAGAATTTTATATTCAATCAACGTGTAACACCTAACACTCTCCTACTTGACACAGGCACGGTCTTTCCTAAATGCATCCCATTCTCTCAACTTTCCAAAGTTCCCATAAAGAGCCCTCCTATGTGCTAAGAATGCAGCGTATGCATGATAAAACTCCATCATTTTTTTTTTCATCATTTTCAACTGGTTACTGTTAAGTGCACCATATGGGCCCTGAGAATGAAGCATTGAAAAAGGCAAATTCATAGAGTTTACAATCTAGTGGAAAAGACAGATAAGGAAAACAACTAAATAAGCATGCCATTTTTCTGACAGCAATGAATGCATTCAAGAAAATAAAATAGGGTAATAAGATGAGTAGTGATAGGGCAGAAGACAGAGTGTGAGAAGGGCTCCTTTAACGAGGATGGCTGAGAAGACCTCTCTGTAAGGAAGACGTTTGCTTTTTTTTTTTTTTTGAGATGGAGTTTCACTCTTGTTGCCTACGCTGGAGTACAAGGCTATCTTGTACTCACTACAACCTCTCTTTCCCAGGTTCAAGTGATTCTCCTACCTCAGCCTCCCAAGTAGCTGGGATTACAGGTGCCCAACACCACGCCTGGCTAATTTTTAAATTTTTAGTAGAGACAGGATTTCACTATGTTGGCCAGGCTGGTCTTGAACTCCTGACCTTGTGACCTGCCTGCCTTGGCCTCCCAAAGTGCTGAGACTACAGGCTTGAGCCACTGCGCCCGGCCAATGTTTGTGTTCTTAACAGAGTTGCATCTGTCTCCTTATTCACAATGACAACCATAACAACTGCATCTGCTGCTGCCACTGCCACAACTACAACCTCTTGTAATATCACCACTGCCACCTCAGTATCCATGAGGAAGACCCTTCCACCTATGGCCTCTCCATTCCTTGACCTCCTCTCCTTCAATGATCTTGTCTCCCCCAACCCCACCTCAGCCACTCACTTCCATGATCAGACCCTAGACCTGACCATTACCAATTTTTCGACCAAAACTTTCAGTGTCTTGTTGCAAGGCTAGATAGGAGACTACCATCTTCTCCCCGTCCAGCTCGCTCCCACTAGCGACTCTATTTTTGCCTGCATGAGACATCCAATCCATACATCTTCCTTCATTTTCACTGCCCCCCACCCACTTGATGTCCTCTCTCCCCAACTTACTGAGCTTTCCTTCAATGCTTAGTTGCTATAATCACTCCCTTGCATACATTCTAGCTCCTTCCTCTCCTCAAATCTGCATATTCACTTCACAAAACCCCTAACCTTGTTCGATTCAACTCTGCCTGCCCTGTGCCTGTAGCCAACACGTGGCTGAGAGAAAGTACAAAACCACAATGGCTGATGACTGGCCTCGCTTTAAATGAATGACTGCTAGCCACCAGTGAGTCTTTAGAGCTGCCTGCCTGGCAACCAAACTATTTCCCTAGATATTCCTTCTCCAACTCTCCTCAAAGACTGTCACATCTATTCCTCTCTCTTCAAAGTGCCAACACTTCCTCTCCCATCGTCACTCTCAGCAGATGATCCCATTTCCTATTTTATTGAGGGAATAGAAGCAGTCAGAAGATAAAAAGGACTTCTCAAAGTTCCCACAACCAAATACATTGCAATGGAAGAGGTGTCTCCCATCTAAGTGCAACTCTTCCACTTGTCTACTAGATTCCAAACCCTCTCACCTACTGAAGACCATGGCTATAACATTTCTTCTCTCTTCTTCTAAATCATTAACTTATCCTGCTCTACTAGATCATTCTCATCAGTGAACAAACATGTCTCTTGACCGACTTTCCTCTCTAGCAACTGCCCCATTTTTTCTCTTTCCTTTTACATTAAAGCTCTTTGAAAGTGTCATCTCCAAAGTCTCTCCCCTACTCACATTCTTCCTCTCTTCTCCCTCCCTACTTCCCCCTGCCCATTCATGTTTTTCTATTCCTCTTGGACACTAGAACTGATCCACTGCATCTTCTCATGCAGCGCCATCTTCTCATGTCGCACCATCTTCTCATGTCCCTGAGACACCATGGTAAAAATAAAGACCAGAGTAAACGATTTGGCTGTATTGGGTTCCTGGTCACCGGGGCTGCTTTTAACTCTGGCAAAGTGTATACTGTCACAATCAATGATCTCAACTGCATGGTCTACACGTTCCTGTCTGATTCCACCCATGGCAAGTTCCACGGCACCGTCAAGGCTGAGAATGGGAAGTTTGTCATCAATGGAAATCCCATCACCATCTTCCAGGAGCAAGATCCTACCAAAATCAAATGCAGTGATGCCAACGTTGATTATGCTGTGGAGTCCACTGGTGTCTTCATTGCCATGGAGAAAACTAGGACTTATTTGTGGGGGGAGCCAAAATGGTCATCATCTCTGCCCCCTCTGCTGATGGCCCCAACTTTGTGATGGGCCTAAACCATGAGAAGTACCAAAAGAGCCTCAAGATCGTCAGCAATGCTTCCTGCACCCCAAACTGCTTAGCCCCACCCCCCGGGCCAAGATCATCCCCTGACCTGCCTTCTGGAAAGACCTGGCAAATATGATGATAACAAGAAAGTGGGGAGGCAGGCATCTTCACCTGCCTTCAGGAAGGCCCCCTCAGGTGCATCCTGGGCTACACTGAGCACCAGGTTGTATCCTTTGACTTCAACAGCAACACCCACTATTCCACTTTCGATATTGGGGTGGCATCACCTTGAAGGACCACTTTGTCAAGCTCATTTCCTGCTATGACAATGAATTTGGCTGAAGTAACAGGATGGTGAACCCCATGGTCTACATAGCCTCGAAGGAGTAAGAACTCCCAGACCACCAGCCCCAGCAAGAGCATGAGAGGAAGAGAGTGGCTGGGCTGTCAGCTGGTGGGGAGTCCCTGCTCCACTCATTCTGATATCCCCCACCACACTGATATTCTCCCTTCCTTGACACAATTTCCATGTCAGACCCCCTGAAGAATGGGAGGGGCCTAGAGATCCTTACCTTGTCATGTACCATCAATAAAGTCTCCTGTACTCAGCACCTCCCAAAAATCTGATCTTAAGAATTCTTAAGAAATGCTACTCCATGAGATTTACAAGACTTCCTAAGTTCTATAATGAGAATTCCAATTGTACCAGAAAAAATGTCTAGACACCACAGGTACAGAAAAGTATAAGACCATACATTAAGATTCTTCTAGTGCATTTTAAAATGTATAGTTGTTGGGGTTTTGTGAAAAATAGAAAAAACTACAGAAAGTAACATCATACTTACATTCCCATTATCCAGCACCAGTGACTGTGAATATTTTGGCATATTTGCCTCACATATTTAAAATTTTTGTTATGGAGAATTTCAAACATATATAAAAGTAGACCATAGAGTAGAGAGTAGAAAGAATAGTACGATCAATCTGAGGCACCCACCAGTTAGCTTCAAAAATGATTCTGCCATGGTGAACATTCTTTTCATCTGTTCCTTTACCCACTTCCCTCACACATTGTTTTGAAGCAAGCCCCATATATTGTATAATCTTAACTACAATATAATTAGTATA
>NW_022437081.1:639825-657339 GCF_009761245.1 Sapajus apella
ATAGAGTCTCACTCTGTCACCCAGGCTGGAATACAGTGGCACGATCTCAGCTCACTGCAACCTCCATCTCTTGGGTTCAAGTGATTCTCCTGTCTCAGCCTCCAGAGTAGCTGGAATTACAGGTGCCCGCCACCATGCCAGCTAATTTTTATATTTTTAGTAGAGACGGGGTTTCACTATGTTGGTCAGATTGGTCTTGAACTCCTGACCTCAGGTGATCCACCCACCTTGGCCTCCCAAAGTGTTGGGATTACAGGCATGAGCCACTGCACCTGGCTTATTTTTTTCCCTTAAAATATATTTGTTGGAAAAACTGGTTGTTTATTCTATACAATGTTCCACAGTCTGGAGTTTACTACTGCATCCTTGTGGTGTCATTTAACATGCTCTTCTGTCGTTTGAATTTCCTGTACGTTGCTGGTTGGATCTAGAAGTTTAATCAGATTTTTTTTTTTTTGGCATAATCACTTCATTGGTGGTGGTGTGTACTTCCATTAGGATGTACAGAGTTGTGATAGTGTCTCTGTGTGATGTTGACAGCTGTTGGTGCTCCACTGCAGTTTGCAAAGTGGTGATATTAGAATTCTGTCATCCCTTCTTCATTTATTACTTGGAATACTTCTATAAAAAGAAATGTCCCCTCACTTACTGTATGTTTCTATAGAAAGGCAGGAGAGATGCTTGATTTCTTCCCTCTACTTACCAGGTTTTAAAAATAATGAGCTGGGGCTGGGCCCATTGGCTCATACCTGTAATCGCAGCACTTTGGGAGGCCGAGGCAGGTGGATCACTTGAGTTCAGGAGTTTGAGACCAGCGTGGCCAACATGGTGAAACTCCGTCTCTACTAAAAATACAAAAATTAGCTGGGCATGATGGTGCACACCTATAGTCTCAGCTACTTGGGAGGCTGAGGTAGGAGATTCACTTAAGCCCAGGAGGTGGAGGTTGCAGTGAGCCGAGATTGCACCACTGTACTGCAGCCAAGGTGAGAGAGTGAGACCCTGTCTCAGTAACGATAATAATAATAATAATGAGTTTGTTCCTTAGCACCCTCCAATAGTGAGATCTTTTTCCCATCTCACTACAGGCCAGCTTTCACCACCACCGTTCCACCTAACTGGCTCTTGTCAAGGTCATCGATGATCTTCATGTTGTTCAACCCAATGATATAGCCTTCCGTCCTCAACTTAGGTGAAGTCTCAACATCATTTGATACACTCCTTTTGCAACATTTTTTTTTCACTTTCTTTCTAGGATAATCTACTTCTGATTTTCTTCCCATCTCCTTCTGTATCTCCTTTGTTGGTTTCTCCTCTCCTACCTGATTTATTTTTTTCTAAATGATATATAATCCACATACCATAAAATGTAGCCTTTCATAATATACAATTAAGTGTTTTTTTTGTATACTCACAGAGTTGTACAATCATCACCACTAATTCTAAAACATTGCCATCACTCCAAAAAGTAGCCCTTTATGCATTAGCAATCACTCTCCATCCCTACTCCTGGCCCCCTGACAATTATGAGTCTACTTTGCATCTGTATGGATTTGCCTATTCTTCTCCTTCACTTCTTAAAATTGAAGTGCTCCAGAGCTCAATCCCTTTTCCTTTTTATATCCTTAGTCCTTGGTGATCTCATTCTGCTCTACAGTTTTACATGCAATCCACACACTGATAACACCAGTATGATCTCTTCCCTTGGACTCTAGATTTGGATACCCAACTGCCTATTTAATCTGTCCACATGGATGTCTAATAGACACTCCAAACTTAACATGTTTCAAAACTAGCTGCTGATCTCCTAGAACCTGCTCTGCCTGTATAGCCTTCATCACAGATTATGACAATCTTATCTCTCCAGTTACTCAGGCACCAAAACCTTAGAATCATCTTGGACTCCAATCTCTCTCATTCACACCCCACATCTACTAAATCAGGAAAGCCTGTTGGCTCTAACTTCAAAATATAGCCAGAATCTGACTATGTCTTACAGCCTCCACTGCTATTATTCTTATCCAAACCACCATCACTTCTCATCTAGTTATTTCAATGATCTCCCTGCTACCACCCTTGTCCCTTCTACAGTTTATTTTCAACCCAGCAAAGGGTGATTCTTTAAATATATGACTTAGGTGATGATCGTGTTATAATAATACCTATTCCGCTTGCTACATGCCAAGCCCTACAAGGCCTTACATGACCTGGCCCTGCTACTTTTCCTGTCATTCATTCATTCATTCATTCATACCACTCTACACTGGCCTCCCTGCTGTTCTGAACCACCTGCCCAGCATGCTTCTACTTCAGGACTCTCGAGTTGCTATTGTCTCTACCTGAAACGCACTTCCCCCAGTTATCATCATGGCTCCTGGCTCACTTATTCATTTCTTTTAGATCTTAGCTCCCTTGTCACCATCTTAGCTGACCAACCCATCCAAAACTTCCACCTACCCCCAATCCCAGCATTCCCTATTCTCTTGGCCTGCTACATTTTTCTCCATAACAATTATTATCTTTTCACAAACTATGTGTTTGATGTTTTTGTTTGTTTTCCCTCAGTAGATTTAAATTTTTTTATTTAAAAAATATACAAAAATAGAGATTGGGGTCTCACTATGTTGCCTAGGCTGGTTTTGAACTCCTGGGCTCAAGTGATCTTCCCACCTCAGCCTCTCAAAGTGCCGAGCCAACCCCGCAGTAGATTTAAGGTCTCCTGTGAAAGGCTTTTAGTGACTTTATTCTCTGCAGTATTCCCAGCACCTAGAACAGTGTTTCACAAAAAGGTGCACAATAAATATTAGTTAAGTGACTGAATAATAACACCAGTTACCAATTAACAGACACACACGGTGTAGTCAGACACGTCACATTCATGATACCACTTCGTTTTCCTAACAACCCCAGGAAGGTAGATTATTATTCATATTTTACAGATGAGGAAACTGAACAGTTGAGTGAATTTCCTAGATTCACACCTCTGGTAAGTGCTAGAATGCCAAATCCAACTTCCACAGGGTCACAGTACAGCTGTTCTTGCCTCCTTTCAAAGTCCCTTGCCCCAAAAGATGATTATTCTTTTTTTTGAGATGGAGTTTCACTCTTGTCGCCCAGGCTGGAGTCGAGTTGCGCCATCTCAGCTCACTGCAACCTCTGCCTCCCATGTTCAAGAGATTCTCCTACCTCAGCCTGCCAAGTAGCTGGGATTACAGGCATACATCACCATGCCTGCCTAATTTTTTTGTATTTTTAGTAGAGATGGGGTTTCACTATGTTGACCAGGCTGGTCTCAAACTCCTGACTTCAGGTGATCCGCCTGCCTTGGCCTCCAAAAGTGCTGGGATTACAGGTGTGAGCCATTGTGCCTTGCCAAAAGATGATTATTCTATAGGTATCTCCAGACTCTTAATGCAAACACGTACATGGGATGCAAGCAATGAGATTTCCATTTTAGGAGTTATCCAAAAGCAGGCAAAGCTTTGTGGGTTTATTTTTCTTTAGTGGTTATGCATCTTTGGAGGTATAGCCACAAAGGACAAACTTGGTCCTGCTCAGACTCCAGAGCTACCATAACTGACATACGCAACCGTGGGAAAGAACAATGTGACAGGAGTAGGTGATTAATTTTTTTTCTGGAGTGAAAATTGTGTACAGCAGAGGCAATTTATCATGTCATATCATCACTGAAATTTTCTCCCTGCTGCCTGCCAGCACAGCTTTGCTTTGGTGGCTTCCTTAGTGTCATTTAAGCAAATGAAATATGTTTGCTTCTAGATTTACTTGTTTACATATTTTTGCACTGCTTTAATAAGCGAATGCATTTTAATAACTTTTATGTACCTACTAGTCATAGATACTTGTGACAGTATTTTTGCAGCCATATAATAAAAATAAGCATTGCTTTCTAGACAGGGTCAGGTTGACCAACATGTGCTAGCATAATCCTTTATCTTTGATGTCAACAGCACTAAATTAGATACAGTTTAAGCAAAAACACTTGAGCATAAATATTTGATGGGTTTTTCACATAGTTGGACTTCAGTTTTAGAGGGTCAAGGAGAGTGTAGTTGAAGAGAATGTTTGTAAAAAGGTCATAATAAGGCCCGTTTTAATGCTGCTTAAAGGACGTAAGATTTTGAAGTGAGTGGCCCCACAAATGGACTGGAGAATCCAGACAGCATTTGGAACTAGTCTCTTTCAACTGAAAATATAACCTTGGGAGTTGGTATTAGCTCAATTTTACAGAGGCACCTTGGGGAAGTTACAATAACCTTGCACCTTGCCTTCTATTTCTCATCCATTTCTAGTTAAAAAAATGTTTACAGGTCTAGGTGTCGTGGCTCACACCTGTAATCCCAACACTTTGGGAAGCCAAGGTGGGTGGATGACCTGAGGTCGGGTTCAAGACCACCCTGACCAATATGATATAAACTCCATCTCTACTAAAAATACAAAAATTAGCTGGTAGTGGTGGTATGTGCCTGTAATCCCAGCTACTCAGGAGGCTAAGACAGGAGAATCGCTTGAACCTGGGAGGCGGAGGTTGTGGTGAGCCGAGATCGTGCCACTGCATTCCAGCCTGAGCAACAAAAGCAAAACTCCATCTTAGAAAAAAAAAAGTGTTTACAGGCATCCCCACTGACCACTTTGAAGAGATTGTAAAGAAAAAGTAATGAGTAATGATTGAACATAGATATTAGCATGTTTCTTTTCTCAGTATCTTTGAAATTCCAGCTCTCTTTTCCAGGCATTAGGAATTTTTTATTTTACCTTATTACTTTTTGGGCGATGGGGGTCCGCAGAGTCTCACTCCTTCTCTCAGGCTGGAGTGCAGTGGCATGATCTTGGATCACTGCAGCCTCCACCTCCCTGGTTCAAGCCATTCTCCTGCCTCAGTAACTGGGTAACTGGGATTACAGGCATGTGCCACCATGCCTGGCTAATTTTTGTATTTTCAGGAGAGATGGAGTTTCGCCATGTTGGCCAGGATGGTCTCAAAGTCCTGACCTCCAGTTTTCCACCTGCCTTGGCCTCCCAAAGTGCTGGGATTACAGGTGTGAGTCACCACGCCTGGCCTATTTATTTATTATCATTTTTAAATAAGGTCTGGCTCTATTGCCCAGGCTGGAGTGTAGTGATGTGATCTCAGCTCACTACCACCTCTGCCTCCCAGGCTCAAGCAGTCCTCCCACTTCATCTTCCTGATTAGCTGGGACTACAGGCATGTGCCACCACAACAAGCTAATTTTTGTATTTTTTAAATTTAGTTTTAAGATGGGGTCTCCCTCTGTTGCCTCGGCTGGAGTACAGTGGTGCAATCTCTGCTCACTGCAACCTCTGCCTTCTCGGCTCAAGTGATCCTCCTGCCTCAGCCTCCCAAGTAGCTAGGATTACAGGCATGAGCCACTATGCCTGGCTAAATTTTTGTATTTTTTGTAGAGATGGGTTTCATCATGTTGCCCAGGCTGGTCTCGAACTCATGAGTTCAAGTGATCCACCCACCTTAGTCTCCCAAAGTGCTGAGATTACAGGCATGAACCACCATGCCCAGCCTTATTTCATTTTTTAAAATTTATTTTAGAAATAGGGTCTTATTCTGTTGCCCAGACTGGAGTGTAGAGGTATGATTATGGTTCACAGCAGCTTCAAATTCCTGAGCTCTAGAGATCTTGCTTCTAAGTAGCTGAGATTGCAGGGAGTTTTCTTCTTATTACAGAACTCAAGTTGGCATCACTGTCACATCTACCTGTAGGTTGAGCTCTGCCCTGAAGTGTGAAAAGATATGCTCTCTTCCATATGCCAGCCCTTCCAATATTCAAAATAATTTTAAAAACACTTTCCATGTTCCTTCCTCGATTTTCATCTCAAGATCCCCTGTATATAGCAAGGTTAACTTTCTCATTACCATCTTAATTTTTGGCCTATATATCCTCTTAAATTTGTCAGAAACTTTTGGGTAATGTTTCATCTGGTCTCAAAACCTAAGTCCAGTTATAAAGAAAATAACTGGCTGAGCGCAGTGGCTCACACCTGTAACCCCAGCACTTTGGAAGGCCGAGGCAGCTGAATCACTTGAGGTCAGCAGTTCAAGACCAGCATGGCTGATGTGATAAAACTCTGTCTCTATTAAAAATACAAAAATTAGCTGGGCATGGTGGCACATGCCTGTAGTCCCAGCTACTCAGGAAGCTGAGGCAGGAGAATCACTTGAACCTGGGAGGTGAAGGCTGCAGTGAGCCGAGATCACACCATTGCACGCCACCCTGGGTGACAGAGTGAGACCTTATCTCAAAATAAATAAATAAATAATTTAAAATACCATTATATTAAATGCACAACTATACTGTAAAATAAAATTCAAATGAGGAAACATGACCTCCGAGGGCTGTTCACTGCCAGAAAATAAACAATTTTATTTTACAGTTAATTTCTTCATTTATACACTGAAATGCCTCACACTTTTCGAAGGAAATGCATGCAAAAAAATCTTAGGGCAGAATTGAATAAATGGAACCTCAACACTCAATTGTTTCAGGATATGAAATCTCAAAAATCTTTCTGTAGTGGCTGGTGACTGGCACTTACGAGAGTTTAGTGTCCTAAAGCAAGCTCTCATGCAAATTATCAATGTGTGCATTTTCACGTTGAAAATATCACAAAAGGGCTGGGCGAGGTGTTTCACACCTGTAATCCCAGCACTTTGGGAGCGGAGGTGGGCGGATCACTTGAGGCCAAGATTTTGAGACCAGCCTGGCCACCATGGTGAAACCCCATCTCTACAAAAAATACAAGAATTAGCTGGGTGTGGTGGCAGTTGCCTGTAGTCCCAGCTACTAAAGAGGCCAAGGCAGGAGAATTGCTTGAGCCTGGGAGGCAGGGGCTGCAGTGAGCTGAGATCACGGCACTGCACTCTAGCCTGGGCGACAGAGCAAAACTCAGTCTCAAAAAAATAAATAAATAAATTTTAAAAAAGAAAATAACTCATTGGACTTTTGCTCAACATTGAAATTGTTGTATTCATTAGAAAGATAGTTAGAAGGCTTTATTTTTCTAGTTAAGAATTCTTTCAACAACCCCATTCTGTCCTACATGAAAGAATTAGGATTCAAAGAGATTTGAAAATGATGGGCTGGAACCAACAAGATTAAATACAACAGAGATTTTGTATCTGCAAAAGCAGCTTAAATTACATGAACTTTTAAAATTGTCATGTCACATGGCTGACTCACACAAAACCTGTGGTCAACTAAAGCCCCCAAGTCTTTCGCTGTGGTGCTAAATTCGCTGTGGTGTCTTCCTCATGCTCTACTTTAAAAGTATTAGACATTACAGATTATCTTATTGGTTTCAACTTATTTTTCCTGCATGTCTGGATTTTTTTAAAAAAATTATTAAGGTATAACTTATGTAAAGTGCAAAAGTCTTAAGTGTACAGCTTAACACACATAAACACATGCAAACAGACACATATATGTATTTTTTATAAAATCACCACTCAGATCAAGAAACAGAACATTATCAGCATCCAGAAGGCTCCCTTGTGCCTTCTTGCAAGATTAGTTTTGCCTGTTTTTGAACTCTGTATAAATGAAATCATACAGGATGTACTCATTTGTGAATGGCTTTTTTGTTGTTTGTCATTATGTTTCATTGTTTCATTGATAAACTGTTGCAGATACCGACAGCTTGCTTTTTTTCATTGCCAAGTAGTAATTCACGGAATGAATCTATTTTTTAAAATTTTTAAACTTTTGAGACAGGGTCTCACTATGTCACCCAGGCTAGAATGCAGTGGCCACAATCTTGGCTCACTGCAGCCTTCACCTCCTGGGTTCAGGCAATCCTCCCACCTCAGCTTCCTGAGTAGCTGGGACCACAGATGGATACCACCACACCTATTTATTTATTTTTATTTTTTGTAGAGACAGGGTCTCACTATGTTGCCCAGGCTGGTCCTGAACTCCTGGGCTCAAGCCATCCTCCCGCTTTGGCCTCCCAAAGTGCTAGCATTATAGGCATGAGTGAACGTACCTGGCCAGATGAATCTAATACAATTTGTTTATCCTTTCTCCTTGATGGAAATTGTGGATGTTTCCAATTGCAGGCTAATATAAATAATGTGATAATGAACATTCTTGTACACATCTTTTGGTACATATAAATGCATGGATTTATATTAGGTGTAAACCTGAAATGACACTTGCTGGATCATAGAGTATATGTATGTTTAGCTTTAGTATATATTGTCAAACATTTTAAAAAGTGGTTGTGGGCCAGGTGCAGTGGCTCACGTCTATAATCCCAGCACTCTAGGGGGCCAAAGAGGGCAGATCGCTTGAGCTCAGGAGTTCAGGACCAGCCTGGGCAATGAAGTGAGACCCCCCATCTCTACAAAAATTACAAAAATTAGCCAGGCATGGTGGCATGTGCCTGTAGTCCCAGCTACTTGGGAGCCTGAGGTGGGAGGATGGCTCAAGCCTGAGAGGCAGAGGTTGCAGTGAGCCAAGACCACACCACTGCACTCCAGCCTGGGCGACAGAGCTAGACCTTGTTTCAAAAAAAAAAAAAAAAGTGATTGTGGCAATTGACACTCTGTGATGCCGTTTTATATATCCTTGGTTAAGCTATAGTCCTCAGTTATTCAATCAAACATAAATCTAGGTGTTGCTGTGAAACACCTTTGTAGATATGACGAAAGTCCACAATCAGTTAACTTTAAGCATGGGAGATTATCCTAGATAATCTTGGTGGGCTTGATTCAATCAGGTGAAAAGCTTTAAGAGCAGAGCTGGAGCTTCTCAGAAGAAGAAATCTTGCCTATAGATGGCAGATTCAGTTTATGCCTGAATCTGCCCTTTTATCCAGACTGCCCTTTTTGTCAGTCTTCCCTATAGATTTCAGTCTTGTCCAGCCAGACTCCACAATTGCATAAGGTCAGGAGTTCAAGACCAGCCTCGAACTCCTGAAATTGGCGTAAGCCAATTTCTTGCAGTAAGTCTCAAAATATATCTCCTACTGATCCTTTTTCCCCTAATTGAATCCTGACTGATACAAATTTCTGCATCAGAAATAGGGTGCTGCTGCAACAAATACCTAAGTATGTGGAAGTGGCTTTGGCATTGGGTAATGGGTAGAGACTAGAAGAATTTTGAAGAGCATGATAGAACAATCTTACATTGCCTTGGATAGACTGTTGATAGAATTATACATGTTAAAAATTCTGTCAGGAAGGGTTCAAAAGAAAGTGAGGAGCATGGTAGAAAAACCTGTATCTTCTTAGAGAATACATATGTCATTACAAAGAAAATATTGACAGGACACTATACCCTCCCCATTTTTATTTTTCTTTTTTCTTTTTTGTGAGACAGGGTCTCATTCTGTCACCCAGGCTGGAGTGTAGTGGCGCAATCTTGGCTCACTGCAACCTCTGCCCTCAAGATTCAAGCTATTCTCATGACTCAGCCTCCCAAGTAGCTGAAACTACAAGCATGTGCCACCATGCCTGGCTTATTTTTGGAATTTTAGTAGAGACGAGGTTTCAACATGTTGTCCAGGCTAGTCCCGAACTCCTGACCTCAGGTAATCCGCCCACCTCAGCCTCCCAAAGTGCTGAGATTACAGGCATAAACCACCCTCCCGGCTCCATTTTTCAAATATAGATAAACCAAAATTTAATTTTTAATAATGTTCAAGGGATCCATAGGTAAGCAGGAAAAGAGAAACAGGAATGAGAGACAGAGGGAACAAGGAGAAAACAAATAATAAAATGGCAAATAAAGTATAACAGATCAATAGTTACATTTACAATAGTAAATGTTCTAAATATGCCTATTCTGTTTCTCTGACAAACCGTGGTAATACACTTCCCATCATTTTAGCAAGCTTATATTAACCAGATACCAAAACAGGCAGATAGTAGACACACACACACACACACACACCACTACACATCAAAATTGCTCATGGTAGACAGAAAAATCCTTCACAAAATATTAGCAAATCAAATTCAACAATGTACAAAAATAATTATATACCACGAGCAAGTGAAATTTAATCCCAGTTTGCAAGGCTGGTTCAGCATTTGAAAATCAACCAGTGTGATTCACCATATCAACAGGCTAAAGAAGAAAAATCACATGATCATATTGATTATGTCAATTGATACTGTAAATGTATCTGACAAAATTTAACACCGATTTGTGGTTTAAAACCTCTCAGAAAAATGGGAATAGAAAGAAAATTCCTCAACTTGATACAAAGCATGTATTAGGTTGGTGCAAAAGTGATCATGTTTTTACCATTAACAGTAATGGCAAAAACTGGCTAGGCGCAATGGCTATAATCCCAGCTCTTTGGGAGGCCAAGGCAGGCAGATTACTTGAGGCAGGAGTTTGAGACCAGCCTTGGCAACATGGTGAGACCCCCCCTTCTTTACTAAAAATACAAAAATTAGCCATGCGTGGTGGTACATGCCTGTAATGGTATTTTAAATTACTTGTTTATTTTGAGACAGGGTCTTGCTCTGTCACCCAGGCTGGAGTGTAGTGGTGTGATCTTGGCTCACTCCGCCTCCCAGGTTCAAGTGATTCTCCTGCCTCAGCCTCCTGAGTAGCTGGGACTACAGGCATGCACCACCATGCCTGGCTCATTTATTCTTCTGTATTTTTAGTAGAACGGGGTTTCATCGTGTTGGCTAGGCTGGTCTCAAACTCCTGATCTCAAGTGATCTGCCCACCTCAGCCTCCCAAAGTGCTAGGATTACAGAAGTGAGTCACCATGCCTGACCAGCTCTTTCATCTTGATAGGACCAGGAAGCCAGATTTCTTTCTGGGCCTTTTTGAAACGGATGCTTCATGCAAGGTATTTAACCGCCTCTTCCAAGCTTTATGCCACTTCCATATTAAGTTTTTTTTTTTTTTTTCTCACTCTGTCGCCCAGGCTGGAGTGCAGTGGCACGATCTCAACTCATTGCAACCTCCGCCCCCCAGGTTCAAGCAATTCTTGTGCCTCAGCCTCCCAAGTAGCCGAGATTATAGGCGTGTGCCACCAGGCCCAGCTCTTTTTGTGTGTGTATATTTTTAGTAGAGACGGGGTTTCACCATGTTGGCCAGGCAGGTCTCAAACTCCTAGCTTCAAGTGATTTGCCCACTTCGGCCTCCCAAAGTGCTGGGATTACAGGCGTGAGCCACCATTCATGGCCTGATCTCCAGTCTTTATTCCAGTTACTGATAAGAAATGTTGAGCTTAACAAGCAGAGAAATAGTTTACCCTGCTTACTAACCCTTCTTTCACTTTTTGTGCTTTATTATTACTAGTCTATGTCTGGCCTCTCCCAGTTTCCTGGCTAATACTCCCAATTCTTTTTTTCTTTCTTCCTTTTTTTTGAGACGGAGTCTCACTCTGTCACCAGGCTGGAGTGCAGCGGTATGATCTTGGCTGACTGTAACCTGTGCCTCCTGGGTTCAAGCAATTCTCCTGCCTCAGCCTCCCGAGTATCTGGGACTGCAGGCATATGCCACCACACTCAGCTAATTTTTGAATTTTTAGTAGAGACGGGTTTCACCACGTTGGCCAGGATAGTCTTGATCTCTTGACCTTGTGATCTGCCTGCCTCAGCCTCCCGAAGTGCTGGGATTACAGATGTGAGCCACTGCGCCTGGCCCTAATACGCCCAATTCTACATACTGGCTCTAATTTGTCTATTCTGTGATTATTCTCCTTCTGTGATTTTATTCCTGGTCCACCACAGAATAGCACTGCCAGTGATCTCCATTTACACCTAAGTATATAAAAAAGCTCGTTTACATAAAAATAATCTGGTGACGGTGTCTATATACATTAATGTATGGGAACACCATTTGACTCAGAGCATTTACACACATACATGTACATATAGTCATGTGCCATGTAAAGATGGAGATGAAACCACCTTTGCGAAAATTATAACAGTGAAAGAGATCTGATTTAACCAACCCCCAACTTCCTTTAACCTCTAAACTGCGCTTAGTCATCCCTGGGCTACTTTAAGTGGTGACAACCCTTCCCCCAAAACTAAAATGCCTTTGTAAAGCTAGTGAAGGACCACCAGGTTAAGAGGATGAGAGGAGCCTGAATACTGCTAAAGTGTAGACATTACCACCCATTTTTCCTTAGATCACAAGATTTACAACCTCCCAATTACTCCTACCGATAACATTGCTATTGTAGAACCCAAGATTGTCCTTTTGAGACATTTTTCAGGTTTTTGCATTTCTGACAACTGCTGGCTCCACCCAGGCCCACCAGGCGGTCCTGTGGCCCAACCCAAAAGTGGACTCAGCACACATGAGGACGATTTTCCACATTCCTATGATCGCATCCCCAACCAATAAGCAGCATCCATTCCCCAGCCTGCCAAACTATCCCTGAAAAATCCTAGCCTCTGAATTTCGTGGGAGGCTGATTTGAGTAATAAAACTCTGGCCTCCTGTTCAGCCGGCTCTGTGTGACTTAAACTCTTTCTCTATTACAATTTCCCGTCCTGATAAATTGGCTTTATCTGGGCAATAAGAAAAATGAACTCACTGGGTGGTTATAGGCATATGCTCTGAGAAATGCATCATTACGCAATGTCGTCATTGTGTGAACATCATAGAGTGTACTTACACAAGCCCAGATGGTATCGCCTACTACACGCCTAGGCTATTTGGTATCACCTATTCCTCCCAGACCAAAAACCTGTACAGTATGTTATCGTAATGAATACTGGCAGGCAATTGGAACATATGGTAAATATTTGTGTATTTTAACATATCTAAATGTAGAAAATGTACAGTAAAAATATGGTACAAAGGATAAAATAAAGGCATTAATGCACTTGTATAGACTATTTACCATAAATGGAACATCTGGGACTGGAAGTTGCTCTGGGTGAGTCAATGAGTGGGTGGTAAGTGAATGTGAAGGCCTAGGACACTACTGTACACTCCTGTAGACTTTATAAACACTGTATACTTGGGCTATGATAAATTTGTAAAAAACAAACAAACAAAAAATTCTTTGTTCAGTAATAACTTGTAGCTCATGCCTGTAATCCCAGCACTTTGAGAGGCCGAGGCGGGTGGATTGCTTAAGCTCAGGAGTTCAAGACCCGCCTGGGCAACATGGCAAAACCCCACCTATACAAAAAATACAAATATTAGCTACAGGCATGTGCCTGTAATCCCAGCTACTCCGGAGGTGGAGGTGGAAGAATCACTTGAGCCCAGGAGGTAGAGGCTGCAGTGAGGCATGATTGCGCCTCTGCACTCCAGGCTGGGTGACAGAACCAGATCCTGTCTCAAAAATAAATAAATTAATTAACCTTAGCATACTGTAACATTTTCATTTTATAAACTTTATTCATAACACAGCTTAAAATACAAACATTATACAGATATACAAAAATTCATTTTTTAAATATTTTTACACCAATTTAATATGCATTTTTCTTTGTATCATTAATCTATAAGATTTTATCTATTAAAACTTTTTTTTTTTACCTTTTAAACATTTTTGCTAGACCTAAAACACAAACATACACATTAGCCCAGGCATACACAGTCAGGATCATCAATATCAGTCTTCTACCACCACATCTTGTTCCCCACTGGAAGGTCTTCAGGGGCAATAAACATGAAGCTGTCATCTCCTGTGATAACAATGCTTTCTTCTGGAAGACCTCCTGCAGGAACTGCCTGAGGCTGTTTTACAATTAACTTTTTTCTATATAAGTAGGAGTATACTTTAAAGTAATTCTAAAAACTGTAGCATAGTAAATACAAAAACTAGTAACAGTCATTTACTATCTTGTTGTTTTTGTTCAAACATTTAAGTCAGGTGCAGTGGCTCATGCCTGTAATCCCAGCACTTTGGGAGGCTGAAATAGGAGGACTGCTTGAAGCCAGGAGTTTGAGACCAGCCTGGGCAACATAGGGAGACCTCTTCTCTACAGAAAAAACAAAAATACAAAAATGAGCTGGGTGTGGTGGTGCATACCTGTAGTCCCAGCTACCCAGGAGGCTGAGGTGGTAGAATCGTGTAAGCCCGGGTATGAGAGGCTGCCACTGCACTCCAGTCTGGGCAACTGGGAAAGACCTCATCTCTTAAAAAAAAATTGAGCAATTTTTTATGGGCCAAGCACCGTGCAAGGTGATGGGACATAACAGTGATTACAACAAAGTCCCTCAAGGAGCTCATAGTCTAATGGTAAACCACAGAGTAAACAGAGGCACAGACTGGTAAATGACTTACCCAGTGAGGTGACAATCACTAGGTATGTGGAAATGTGGGACCAGAGCTGGAGAGAGGGCACAGTAGAACTTACTGTAAGTAAAAGCCCTTTGATTGAAAGCTGGGCTGCATACAGAAACACATTACAAAACCTGCTTGCAAAAACCTTCAGTTTCCAGTTTTCCCCACAATTGAATTTATGTCTCACAATGAATTACTCTATCATTTGATAACATCTTCTATACCTGGCCCCAAAGCCTTGGAGCATGCCATCAATTTGCTGAGACACAGCAATTTGGCAGACAGCTTAAAATCAAAAAGTATCCAACTCAAAATTCAGCATTAGAAACCGTATTAAAACACTTAAATCCATGAACTGTTTTTTTTCCAAACTGCTGTTTGGAAAAACTCTCCTCTAACCCTCATCCAGAGTATTCTAATAAGTGATAGATATCAAAACAATTAGATAATTTGTCACTTTCCAATATATACATTATTTTGGCTGTACAAGGGCAAAAAGTGTCACTTGGAAATAGTTGATAAGTAATCTAAACTTCTGTATAAAGCTTAGATCACATTTGGATCCAATGTACAACGGTAACTGCAAACATGAACCAGTGTAAGGCAATTTCTTTTGTGATGTATGACATAATCCCTGAAGGAAAGGGTAGTCTGAAAGCAACCATCCGTTTCAGGCCTGACTGCCATTTTGATGACACCTTTTGTGCTGAGGCTATTTCAGGAGACAAGATATCTATTCCGATGACAAAAAGCAGTGCATAATTATACATAGAGTTGTTTTTTAATGTGGAAACCAGAATTATTCAGAAATCTAAGTCGTGAACTACTCGAAAATAGTACTGGTGGCAATGCTGCTACTAACTGAAAACAAGAGAACTCCATGTCCACTGCTTTAAGAATTAATAGCAAGGGGAGAGATGGCAGGTGTAGGTGATGGGGAGGAAGGCAGCAAATCACACTGCCACGTGTGTACCTATGCAACAATCTTGTATGTTCTTCACATGTACCCCAAAACCTAAAATGCAATAAAATAAATAAATGGGGAAAAAAAAGAATTAAATGTGATGTGTAATTCTCCACAGAGGATGTTCCCCCAAAACCTCAACAATACATGAATTCCCAAATGTTATCAGTTGCTCATGTCAAGCAATTCTTCACTTTGCTGAGGATTTTCTTCTTCCTCAGGGCGTTCTGGATGTCCGCTCTCAGATGAAGTCCCAGCGCATTCCGATGAAGTCCCAGCACTCTCAGATGAAGTCCCGGCACTCTCAGATGAAGTCCCGGCACTCTCAGATGTGTCGTTAGCTGCATTATCCCTCGGTACAGACAAAAAGACATTAATAGGTTCGTTGGGGCTATGTAGACGTAATAAGAGAGGGTCTCCGGCAACTGAAATTTCCAATGAGGTTTTTACTGGGGCTTTAACTACAAAAAGGATCTGTTCCCGGAAGCGTTCAGATCTGTGAACCTCTTCATATGTCACATATGCTAGTTTTTTCATTTCTTTGTCATCTGTTAACTCACACAGTTGCTGAGAACAGTCATTAATTAACCCATCCAAGGCATCTTCCGTTGCTGATAATTCGCAAAGTTCCTCCTGTAGCTTCTTTTCTTCGGTTGTTGCAGCAGGATTAAGATCCGGTCCAATCCATTGAACATGGTTCTTAGATGATTTTTCAATTAGTTTGACTCCATGTAAGACATTGGTGACGTCATATATTCTTCGTTTTTGCACTGCCAGTTTTGCTGCAGCCTGGTTTAAGTTAACAACACCTCCAGGAGCAGATTTGAGAATATCTACAAATCTTCGCGTTAAACGAGCCAGTGATGCCTCACTTTGAGGTTTCACATTTACAGTTTCGATTTTAGACTCAGGTTGTGCATCGTTTCTGAAATTATCCCTTGTTGTTGATGGCAGCGGGCACTCCACACTGGTGGCATCTTGGCGGCAAACCGCCTCTTCCGCCAGGTCCATGGGCAGGCTGGGCAAGTTCCCTTCAGGCTGCTGCTGACTCATGCTGCTCAGTTGGATGGCCCTCGGCTTCACACCCGGCAAGCTCTCCCGCCTTCTCTTGAGGAGCTCGAGCACCTCTACGCTACCAACTCACCAATTTCTGAAGACTCAGCACAAAGAGGGTCCGAGGTCTGCTCTGAGGTGCAGTTTGTCTAGGCCTTCTGCTCCGCCAGCAAACACGCCAAAATCCCTCGCGACAGTGTCCCGCCCGGCAGCTCCAGATGCAGACCGGAAGTGAGTGGAGCGACTTGCGCAGTTCTCAGGTGGTCGCGCGCCCAACCGTCTGCCCGCATGCGCAGTGCTGACAGTTGTTACCAATTGTGTACTGTACAGAAATGTATGTGTTATACTTTTACGCCACAAGTAGCGCAGTAGCTTTGTTTACAGCAGCGTCATGATAAACACGACCGTAATGCATTATGCTACCACGACACTAGGAGATAGGAATTTTTCTGTACCATTGTAGTCTATGGGACCACGATCATATATGCAGTCCGTGGTTGAATGAAACGTCATTAATGCGATGCATGGCTGTATGTATATAGTTTTATACACTTTATTTTATTGTAGTTTTTTTTTTTTTGAGATAGAGTCTCTCTGTCACCCAGGCTGGAGTGCAGTGGTGCAATCTCGGCTCACTGCAACCTCTGCCTCCTGGGTTCAAGCAATTCTCCGGCCTCAACGTCCCAAGTAGCTGTGATTACAGGCTCATGCCACCACACCTGGCTAATTTTTGTATTTTTAGTAGAGATGGGGTTTCACCATGTTGGCCGGGCTGATCTGGAACTCCTGGCCTTAAGTGATCTGCCCAATTGGGTCTCCAAAAGTGCTGGAATTATAGTCAAGAGCCACCACGCCCAGCCGGCTCTTTCACCTCAATAGGACCAGGAAGCCAGATTTCTTTCAGGGCCTTTCCGAAAACGGATGCTGTCGTGAAAAATATTTAACCACCTCTTCCAAGCTTTATGCCACTTCCACATTCATTTTCTTTCTTTCTGTTTTTTTTTTCTTTCTTTCTCTCTCTCTCTCTCTCTCTCCTTTCTGTTTCTTGTTTTGAGATGGAGTCTTGCTCTGTCGCCCAGACTGGAGTGGAGTGGCCTGATCTCGAGTCACTGCAACCTCTGCCTCCCAGGTTCAAGCGATTCTCCTGCCTCAGCCTCCCAAGTAGTTGGGATTACAGGTGCGCCACCAGGCCTGGCTTTTTTTTTTTTTTTTTTTTTTTTTTT
>NW_022437081.1:657439-692169 GCF_009761245.1 Sapajus apella
GGCCTGAGTAATGATTTTTTTGCGTTTGACCACAAAAGTTCAGGCAACAAAAGCAAAAATAGACAAATGAGATTGCATCGAGGCCAGTCATGGTGGCTCACTCCTGTAAGCCCAACACTTTACAAAGCAGAGGTGGAAGGATCACTTGAGCCCAGGAGTTACAGACTAGCCTGGGCACACAGCAAAACCCCACCTCTACAAAAAATACAAAAATTAACTGGGCATGATGGCGTACACCTGTAATCCCAGCTACTCAGGAGGCTGAGGTAGGAGGATTGCTTGAGCCTAGGAGGTTGAAGCTGTGGCGAGCCGTGATTGTGCCACTGCACTCCAGCCTGGGTGACAAAGTGAAACTCTGTCTCAAAACAATAATAATAATAAAGAGGCCGGGTGGCTCATGCCAGTAATCCCAGAACTTTAGGAGGCCGAGGGGAATGGATCACTTGAGGCCAGGAGTTCCAGTCCAGCCTCGCCAATGTGGTGAAACCCCGTCTCTACTAAAAGTACAAAAATTAACCAGGCGTGGTGGTGTGCACCTGTAGTCTCAGATACTCAGGAGGATGAGGCAGGATTGCTTGAGCCCAGGAGGCAGAGACTGTAGTAAGCCTAGAGTGCACCACTGCATTCCATCCTGGGCAACGGGAGTGAGAGAGAAAGAGAGGTAGAGAGAGAGGGAGACAGAGAGAGAGCATCAAACTAAAAAGCTTCTGCACAGCAAAGAACATATTAACAGAGTGAGGAGGCAACCTACGAATTTGGAGAAAATATTAAAAACCTGGAGGATTTTTTTCCTCCCTCCTCACCTTTCTCGTCTCTAAACCCCAGCCAGACCTAAAGCACAGAAACAGTCCAGATTGCCAAGGAATGCTCACAATGACATGCATCCTTTTTATTGTCTAAGATTTTTTTCAAAATCCATCATTTATGATGAATTACTATATGGCAGATACTGTGCTAACTCCATACATTCGCTCTAATCCTCAGATCATTGCTATAAGGTAAAACTAGTATAATACGCATTTTTGGAGAATGAAACTAAGGCACAGAGAGGATAAGTAACTTTCCCAAATGACACAGCCAGGATTTGAAACCAGGTCTCTATAACTACAAATCCCAAACTCTTAGTCATGATGTTCTCTAAAGGCTTCCCTAATGACTTTGCAATAAAGGGATTTAATCTTTGACTTGACATAATTAATTGATATAACTGGTTATACTAATTTACATTAAGCCATCGCCTCTCATTTCTGCCTTAGTATGGATTCTTTGTTTGGATTAGGCCAAACTTGAAACAGTGTCCAGAGGGAACTGAGGGAAGGACTGGAGAATTTTTATTATGAGGAGCAAGCGAGTATGGGGCCACAGGTATACATTACAAATGAAACTGGCCACAGGCCCAGTAAAAGCTGGGATTATGGGCCGAAGTCCTGGGTGGCCGTCCTATCAGGGCACAATAGGGGCAACTGCAGCTTGGGGATGAGGATGGGAGGAGGACTGGGCAGGGAGTCAGCAGAGCTCAGTTTTAGTCTCCTCTCTGTCATTAACAAGCTTTTTGAGCTTGAATGAATTACTTGACTTCTCAGAATCTCAATTCTATCATCTGTCATTGAGATGGTTAGAGTATCAGAGGGCATACACAGGTGATCTGTGGACTGAGTGAGGCCAGTAGACATGTTTTGTATGAATAGCTCAGTATAAAACAATTTTTTTTTTTGAGACAGATTCTTACTCTGTCACCCAGGCTGGAGTGCAGTGGCACGATCTCAGCTCACTGCAACCTGTGCCTCCCAGATTCAAGCTATTCTCCTGCCTCAGCCTCCCAAGTAGCTGGGACTACAGGTGTGTACCACCATGCCCAGCTAATTTTTTTGTATTTTTAGTAGAGAGGGGGTTTCACTGTGTTAGCCAGGATGGTCTCCATCTCCCGACCTCAGGATCCACCCGCCTTGGCCTCCCAAAGTGCTGGGATTACAGGCATGAGCCACTGTGCCCACCTAAAACAATTTTTTATTTTAAACATTTTTTAAGCAAAATACATACTCTCTAGATCAGCATAGGTGCCATCTCTCTTTCTGCTTCACCCCAAAGTGGTCTCACCCATTTAGTTCACTGCCAGCTCCTGCAGTCAGTTTGGTTTTTGACCACTGCTGTGGTCACAGCTTCTTGAAGAGATGTCCAGCCCTAATTACGTTCATTACAAATGAAACTACATCAGCCCTAGGGGATCTAGCCTACTAGAGTGGGAGAGTACTGGACGAAGAATCAGAAAGGCCTGTGTTCTAGGCCTGCATCTGACACACAAAACAGTGATCACAGGTAAATCAGTTGACTTCTCTGATTCCTAATTTTGTTTGCTCATCTGGGAAATGACATGCTCTGCTATGCTCACATAGTTGTTGTGGAGATCAAATACAGGTTGAGTGTCCCTAATCTGAAAATCCCAAATCTGAAATACTCAAATCTAAAACTTTTTGAGTGCCAACAGGATGCTCAAAGGATATTCTCATTGGAGCATTTTGGAGATAGGCTTTTTAAACTAGTGATGCTCAGCTGCTTAAAGTACCTGCAAATACCCAGAAATCTGAAAAAGTCCAAAATCCAGAACACTTCTTGTTCCAAGCATTTTAGATAAGGGCTACTCAACTTGTGGTATAAATAATGTATTACTCGGGGTTGTCAGAGAAACAGAACCAATAGGAGATAGATATCTATATCTATTTCTATTTCTACCAATAAGCTTCTTTAACAGACTTTAAGGCACATTTCTTATTTCTGGCCTGGCACAGTGGCTAATACCTGTAATCCCAGCACTTTGGGAAGCCGAGGTGGTTGGATTGCTTGAGTTCAGGTGTGGAAGACCAGCCTGGGCAACATTGCAAAATCCCATCACTACCAAATAAATAAATAAATAAGTAAATAAATAAATAAAATAACCAAGCATGGTGGTGCATGCCTGTGGTCCCAGCTACTCAGGAGGCTAAGGCATGAGAATTACTTGAGCGTGAGAAGTGGAGGTTTCAGTGAACCAAGATCACGCCATTGCACTCCAGCCTGGGTGACAGAGTGAGACCCTACATAAAAAAAAAAAAAAAAGAAAGAAAGAAAAAAAGAAAGAAAAGAAAAGAAAGAATGTGTGTTTGCATGAGTCTTTGTCCTGCTAAGCTCTTGGTATTTCTTGTACTTTTTTTAGACTGTATATGACGACCTTTTTATTTTTTCTGAGACGGTGTCTCACTCTGTCATTCAGGCTGGAATGCAGTGGTATGATCTCGGCTCACTACAACCTCCCCCTCTGGGTTCAAGCAATTCTCCTCCCTCAGCCTCCTGAGCAGCTGGAATTACAGGCACATGCCAACACACCTGGTCATTTTTGTAATTTTTTTTTTTAGACAGGTTCTTACTCTGTTGCCAAGGCTGGAGTGCAGTGGCACAATTTCTGTTCACTGCAACCTCTGCCTCCCAGGCTTAAGTGATCCTCCCACCTCAGCCTCCCAAAAATAGCTGGCTATGGGGCTGCAGAACCCTACCCCCAGCTAATTTTTTTTTTTTTGTAGAAACTGGGTTTACCATGTTGCCCAGGCTGTTTTCCAACTCCTGGACTCACACGATCCACCCACCTCGGCTTCCCAAAGTGTTAGGATTATAGGCGTGAGTCACCGAACTGACTGAGCTTTTTTTTTTTTGATGTGCGTGTGTCTGTGTTACCATTCAAGCTCTGAGAATATCTCGTTTTATCCTCCTCCCCTAAAAGTCTGGAATTTTTCAATATTGTTTTTAATTACAGGAATACGTGATGAAATGTAGCAGAAATGGCACAGGCTTTGTAGTCACATCCTGGTTCCAGTCTCTCCTGTACCACCTCCTGGCTGAGCGTTCTTTGGCAAATCATTGAGCCTCAGTTCCTTCGTGTTTACAGTTGGGTTGGCAACATCTCCTTTATGGGGTTATTGTGAGCATTAGAGATAATGGGCCCATGGAAGGGGTGCAACAAAAGACATCTCTGGACTTTCACTACACTTTGTTTTATGGTGGGTGGGTGCTGAACAGAAGTGAAGTCCAGCAGAGTGTAGAAGTAAACATTCCATTAAAAGCAGTGTGATCAGTGCTAGGATAGCTTTATATCGGGTGTTGTGGAACCCCTAGTCTGACTTGGGGGTGGAGTCGGGTAAGAATTATTAATGAAAATTTATGAGAGCAAGTCACATCTGAGTTGAATCCTGCAGAATAAGTAGGAGTTTTCAGGCCTAGAAAGTGGGGAAAGGGTATTCCAGGGAGATTAAAACAGTGCTGCAAAGTTCTATATGCCAGAAACTTCAGAAATTTTAGATAGCTTAGAGTGACAGAAAGGAGGGAGGGAAAGAAGGAGATAGGAAGGAAGGGAAGGGAGGATGAGAAGGAGGGAAGGCAAGGAAAAGGAGGGAGGGGAGGGATGGAGTGAGGGAGGAAGAGGAGAGAGAGGAGGAGGGATGGGAGGAAGGAGGGGAGAGAGAAAGGAAGAAAGGAAAGAAGAGAGGAAGGAAGAAAGAAAAGGAAGAAGAGAGAGGGAGAGAGAAGGAGGAAGAAGAAGGAAGAAGAGGGAAGGAGAGGGATAGAAGAGAAGGGAGGAGGGAAGAAAGGAAAAAGAGGGAGGGAGAGAGGGAAGGAGGAAGAAGAAAGAAGGAGAGAGGGAGGGAAGGAAGAGGAAGGAGGGAGGAAAAAAGGAAGGGAGGAAATCTGTGCTGTCAAGGAGCTCATTATTTAGTACTGGGGGTAACCATGTAAACAGTTAAAAATCAGTTTGATTAAATTGGTGGTAGAGCTATTTTCAGGGTGGAATAGGAACACACAGAGAAGGGGGACTCCTTCTGTGAAGGAAAGAGGAGCCCTGGAGGGAAAGAGAAGGCTTACCAAAGAGTGCTGAAGGCCTGACTCTTCACCAAGCAGACAGAGGGGAGAAGGCCCAAAGGATGGAGAGAGAACAAGACTTGCAAGGACACAGGGCTGTGAGAGCAGAGTGGCCTTTGGAGGTTCCTGGGCATAGAGGCCTTTGGAGTCACAGTAAGGGGTCTGGACTGTATTCTAGCAAAAGTGGGAGCCACTGAGGGACCTTAAGTGGAGAGGGGTGAGGGGAATATTAAAGATTCAGGATTAGCTCCTAAATCAATATTTTATTTTTTTGAGGTGAAGTCTTGCCCCGTTGCCCACGCAGGAGTGCAATGGTGTGATCTTGGCTCACTTCAACCTCCACCTCCCAGGTTCAAGCGATTCTCCTGCCTCCTAGCTCATCCTACCAAGTAGCTTGGACTACAGATGTCAGCTACCACACCTGGCTAATGGGGCGTGTGTGTGTGTGTGTGTGTGTGTGTGTGTGTGTGTGTGTGTTTGTATTTTTAGCAGAGACAGAGTTTCACCATGTTGGCCATTCTGGTCTGGAACTACTGACCTCAAGTGATCCACCTGCCCGGACCTGCCAAAGTGCTGGGATTACAGGCATGAGCCACTGTGCCCGGCCCTAAATCAATCATTTCTATATTCCCTGGGAAGAATCAATTGAAAATAAGATCAATCTTGGAGGCAAGGAGATCATATTTGCAGACCACATTCTGCAAATATTCTGCAAATATCCACGTAAGCTATGCTACAGCAGTGGCTATTCAAAGTGCATCACCTGGGATCATGTTAAACAAGCAGAATTTCAGGCCTCACCGCACACCTGCCAAGTCTGAATCTGCGTTATAACAAGATCCCCAGGTAACTGGTGCCCATATTAAAGTTTGAGATTCATTGGCCAAGACTAAATGGGGATGGAGAGGAGGCTATAGATATGGGAGAGTTATTAAGATGGGATCAACAGGATTTAGCCTCAGCTGTATTTACCTTTTAAAAATTGCCTTATTTCTCCATTTGCTGACTTCCCCACTTTTTGGTCAACCAGAGCTCCAACTGACTGCACACTCTCCTGGGCTGAAAAACTGACCTTCTCTTTGGGTCTGGAGCAGTCTGGAGACAAAAAATTAGTTTCTTTTCTGGAGCCCCAGCAGATGGCTCCTTATGCAGCTCAAAATCAATAAAATAAAAAAATAAAACCACATAAGATAATTCCACATATATTTTTTTTTGCCAAAGCAGACTGAGAATCCAGTTGTTACAATACTTTTTACTTTTTTTAAGTTTCCTCAAAGACAACAGTTGACTTTAATTTAACACACTGGAGAGGAGGGGTGTATTGAATTACCTTGAGAAGTTTTGAAAAGTGAAGCGTCAGCTCTTTATTCTAGCCACAAAGGACAACAGGCATCCTTGCTTTCATTATGGATACATAGCTTAAAATCAGGGAATTCATGGGTTTCTATAATTGTTGCTTAAAATAAGCTGGGCTTGGGGGCTCACTGCTGTAATCCCAGCACTTTGGAAGGCCTAGGCGGGTGGATCGCTTGAGCCCAGGAGTTTGAGACCAGCCTGAGCAACATGGCAAAATCCGGTCTCGACCAAAACTACAAAAATTAGCTGCAGTGAGCTGAGATCATGCCACTGCACTCCAACCTGAGCAACAGGGTGAGACTCCATCTCAAAAAATACATATATATACATGTATATATACACACATACATATCTGTGTTCTCTTGATTTTACAATCTATTATACATACATAGTATTCAAACATTTGAAAGTGAGGCAGGAGAATAGGGTCTGGAGGCAAAGCACCTAAGGCCGTTTCATGTTGACTTCCTAGGACTAAATTGAAAGGAAAACCCTAACTTTCTACGCCTAAATAACAAAAGGACCAGAGACTACTCCCTTTGCAAACTGTCATCTTTTCTGCGTGGCAGATGGGAAATTGAAAGTACCTGTGACTGGTTGCTTTTTGCAACCAATCAGACATTTACGTAAGAGTGTAACTTCAGCATCTGATTGTGAGCCATTTCTTCGTTTGCATAGAAGTGCAACTTAGTAATTTCACTTTAGCCTCTAATTGTAGGCCACTGCTCTATTTAAATGAGGTGAGCACCAAGTGGCCAATGGGAAACCTCTAGAAGGTATTTGGAGCTGAGAAGATTTTGTATTTGGGCCCTTGAGCCACCGCTCGGGCCTGCTCCCACACTGTGGAGTGTACTTTTGTTTTCAGTAAATCTTTGCTTTTGTTGCTTCATTCTTTCCTTGCTTTGTTTGTGCATTTTGTCCAATTATTTGTTTAAAACGCAAAGAATCTGGACACCCTCCACTGGTAACAAAAGTATGTGTTAAGAACTGTGAGGATCTGAGGTTTTATCCTATTTGAAAACTCACACGTTAAGCCAGGCAGGGTGGCTCACGCCTGTAATCCCAGCACTGTGGGAGGCCAAGACAGGCAGATCACTTGAGGTCAGGAGTTAGAGATCAGCCTGGCCAACATGGTCAAACCCCATCTCTACCAAAAAATACAAAAATTAGCTGGGTGTGATGGCGCCAGCCTGTAGTCCCAGGTACTCGGGAGGCTGAGGCATGAGAATCGCTTGAACCCAGGAGGCGGAGGTTGCAGTGAGCAGAGATCACGCCACTGCACTCCAGCCTGGGTGAGAGAGCGAGGCTCTCCGTCTCTGGATATATATATGTATATGTGGATGCTCTGGTGTTTAATGATGGGCTACATCAAACCACATATATATGGGTTTTTGATATATATAATATTAAATAGGAGAGTATCCAGAGAAGAATTCCTCCCAAATAATATAATTTCCATATGCCATTTTCAGAAGGAAACTGAGTTCACTCTCAAGTCAATATGTTTATTCCAGTTAGACTGGAACATAGTTACTTCAGCTGCTGGCCTCTTTTTTCTTTGCTCTCCAGAAACTCCAAGGAAAGCTGTCAATTAATGAAAAGGAGTACTTGCCATTAGACACGGCAGCCGTGGAGGAAATGCATAGGACTTCTTGCTGAGTAATTTGATGTTGCGGTTGGTGGGGAATTGGCCACTTACTCAGCAGATATTTGTGGCATGCCTACCAATTCAAGGCATTTGTACTAACAAGGTTCTCAGTTGTAACCAATAGAAACCAACCCTAGTTAATCTAAGGAGAAAAGAAATTCACTGTCACGAAATTCGGTTGCAAACAGAATTGACGGAAATGCTGGTGAACTAGGCTTGGGAAACAATCTGAGACTGAGGGAATCTCAGGGGTCGGAGTCCCAGCCAAGCTCACATCACAGGAAGAGACTGGTTACGTGCCCTGCCATCCCCTTTGGATGCCAAAAGCTGACATTGGCACCACCAGCACTGGTCATGAATACCATGTCAATAAGCAGTGCAAATGACCACTGGATGCTTCAGCTGCTGCCATCAGAACAGATTTGAAATTGTCCCTTGCTTCTTTGCAACACTGACTCCAGATTCAAAGTTCTGGATAGGGGTCCCAGGGTGGCTGAGCCTAAGTCACATGCCCTTGCCTAGGCTGCCAGAAGTCGGGGAAGGTAAGTATCTGGCTTTTTAAATTTCCTCAGTGAATGATGGGCTCTGTCTCCCATCACAACTCACACAGTGGGGGTTCCCCAACACACTCTCTCCCAGGGTGATCTCATCCTGTTCCATGGCTTTAAATACTAGGACAGACTGATGGCTCCCAAATTTCTGTCTCTAGCGAAACATCTCTGCTAAGTGCCAGGCTCCTATGTCTACATGCCTTCATGACATTCCCACTTGGATGTCTAAGTGACAACTCAAAGTAATTATAGCTGACAACAAATTTTTGATTTCCCCATTTCCACCCTTATTAGCTTATATCTCCCTCAGACTTCCTGCCTCACTAAACAGCACCACCAGTCACTTGAACCCAAATCCAAGGGATTGCCCTCCATTTCTCTCTTTCCCCCATCCTCCATATTCAATTCTTCAAGATATCCTATGATTGCTACCTCCAAAATGTATCTCAAATCTCCCCTCTTCTTACCACCTCCAACGCTACCACTGTCATCCAAGCCACCATCATGTTTTTGCTTGCAACAGCCTTCTATGCTATTCAGAATACCAGCATAAAGCAGATAGCACACTTCAAAGAGATTAACCAAAGAGAGTTTAATGATGCAGCTATTAGCCAAAACGTGGATAGGGTTAACAAAACACCAAAAGATGGTGAAACACCAGGAACAAGCAACAGGAGCTATGGCTGCAGCAACACAGCCACAGCCAGGACCCAGGTGAGGAAGGAAGAAAATGGGGTATATGGGAGTGTAAGGAGTACCCTGACCTCTCTTCTTCCACCTTCTGGTCTCCTGCCAGTGCCTCCATTGGCTAAAGTCAACCAAAAACTGGCAGCAAAGGAGCCCTAGAAATGCTGTCTACAAAGATCAGCCTTTAGGGTTAGAGGGGAGCATAGAATGCAATTGAGAAGGGGTAAAGAGCTTAAGGGGAATAGCCAACACATCTTTTTATAAATTATAATTTCAACTTTTGTTTTAGATTCAGGGGGTACATGTGCAGGTTTGTTGCATTGGTATATTGTGTGAAGCTGAGGTCTGGGGTGTGATTGATCTTGCCATGCAGGTAGTAAGTATAGTACGGAATAGGTAGCTTTTCATCCCTTGCACTCTCTCCCTCCCTCCCCACTTTTGGAGTCTCCAGTGCCTATTGTTCCCATCTTTAGGCCCATGTGTACACAATGCTTAGCTCCCGCTTATAAACGAGCACATGTGGTATTTGATTTTCCATTCCTGTGTTAATTCACTTAGGATAATGGCCTCCAGCTGCATCCATGTTGCTGCAAAAGACATGATTTCATTCTTTTGAATGGCGTAATAGTATTCCATGGCAAACACAGGTTCTGACTGGCCACTTTGCTTCCCCTGTTCCCCATCCTCCAAATCCCAGATCTATTCTCCACAAAGCACTCAGAGGAGTCCTTTATAATGCAAATCAAGTGATGTAAAACACCTGTTAAAACCCCTCCAGTGTCTTCTCATCATACTCAAAATAAAACCTCTTCATAGCCTATATGGCCCTACCTGATCTGACCCTACTTCTTTGATATCATCTCCCATTACCCACCACTTTTCCCTAAGTTCCAGACACATGCCAAACTCATTTTTTAGTCTTTGCATTTACTTTCCCTCTGTCTGGAATATTGTTTCCTCAGCTCTCTAATTACCCTATCTAAATTAGTCAGTCTATCAAATGACTTTGTCATTCATGGATGGCAAAGGATTTTGAGACCACCACTCAATATCTGAGTTTCATTTAAGATGTTGATTTAACTTTCCAAGTAGTGATGTCAATTAAGTAGTTGGAGATCTTTTAGTTGTTGTTATTCCAGGCTTTGAAGGTTTATACTTTTAATTTTAATTGGATTTTAATTTATCTATAACAAAAATTCATAAATCTGAAGTGTTCAGTTCAGTGAGTTTAAGTAATTATATACTCCTGTGTAACCAACACCCAAATCAAGCCACCAAACATCCCCATCACTCCAGAAAAAGTTTTCATGTCCCTTTGCAGGCAATCACCCCTTCTCCCCACACAGTGATCTGAGTTCTATCCTGTAGATCCATGGTCCCCAATCTTTTTGGCACCAGGGATCGTTTCATGAAAGACAATTTTTACACATAAGGTGGGAAGATGGTTTCAGAGCAATTCAGGTCTCAGAAGTGTGCAACCTAGATCCCTCTCATGTGCAGTTCACAATAGGGTTTGCGCTCCTATGAGAATCTAATGCTGCCACTGATCTGACAGGAGGCAGAGTTCAGGCAGTAATGCTGGCTTGCTGGCCACTAACCTCCTGCTGTGTGGCCTGGTTCCTAAAAGGCCAAGGACTGGTACCAGTCCGTGGCCCAGGAGCTGGGGACACCTGCTATAGATCACTTTTGTCTATTCTTGAACTTCATATAAATGGAATCATACCTTATATACTTCTATGTCTGCTTTCTTTTGTTCAACAAGTTTTTGAGATTTATCCATGTTAGAGGGGAGCACAGAATGCAATTGGAGAAGGGGTAAAGACCTTAAGGGGAATAGCCAACACATCTTTTTTAAAAATTATAATTTCAACTTTTGTTTTAGATTCAGGGGGTACATGTGCAGGTTTGTTACATTGGTATATTGTGTGAAGCTGAAGTCTAGGGTGTGATTGATCTTGCCATGCAGGTAGTGAGCATAGTATCCAATAGGTAGTTTTTCATCCCTTGTCCTCCCTCCCTCTGCAGTAGTTGGTTCCTCTGTATATATATCAGTAGTTGGTTCCTCTTACTGCTGAGTAATATCCCATTGTATTAATTTATTACAATTTGTCCTTTCTCATATTGATGTATGCATGCTTTGGTCTAGTTTTTGACTGTGTGAATAAGGCTGCTATGAGGATTCTTATACAAGTCTTTTCATGGACAGCTATGAAGATTCGTATACAAGTCTTTTCATAGACATATGCTTACATTTATCTTGGATAAATACCCAGGATTAAAGTTGGTTGTTAGATCATAATGGTAGATAAATGTTTAACTTTGTAAGAGTTTGCTAAATAGTTTTCTGAAGTGGTTCACCATCTTCTTTTTTTTTTTTTTTTGAGACAAGGTCTTGCTCTGTCTCTGAGGAGTATAGTGGCAAATCCCAGCTCACTGCAACCTTTGCCTCCCAGGCTCATGCGATTCTCATGCCTCAACCTCCCGAGTAGCTCGGATTACAAGTGTGCACCACCATGCCTGGCTAATTTTTGTATTTTTAGTAGAGATGGGGTTACACCGTGTTGGCCAGGCTGGTCTTGAACTCCTGGCCTCATGTGATCCGCCCACCTCAGCCTCCCAAAGTGCTGGGATTGCAGGTGTGAGCCACTGCGCCCAGCCTGGTTCACCATCTTACATTCCCATAAGGAGTACTTGAGGTTTCCCATTGCTTCACATCCTTGCTAGTATTTTGTGCTGTCAGTCTTTATGATTTTAGCCATTCTAGTGGGTATGAAATGGCATTTCACTGCAGTTTTAGTTTGCATTTACCTGATAATTAATAATGCTGAGAAACTTTTCATGTGTTTATTGGCCCTTCATAGATCTTCTTTTCTAAAGTGTCTATCTTTTGTCCATTCTTCTATTAAGTTTCTGTATTTTGTCCTTTGTCGTTTATATGTATTGTGAATATTTTTTTCCCAGTCTGTGGCTTGACTGTTCATTTTCTTTTTTCTTTTTTTTTTTTTAAACGTTTGTTTTAGGTTCATGGGTACATGTATAGGTTTGTTATATAGGTAAACTCATGTCACAAGGGTTTGTTGTACAGATTATTTCATCACCCAGGTACTAAGCCTAGTACCTATTAGTTATTTCTTCTGATTCTCTCCCTCCTCCTACCCTCTGCCCTCAAGTAGACCCCAGTGTCTGTTGTTCCCCTCTATGAGTTCATGTGTTCTCATAATTTAGCTCCCACTTACAAGTGAGAATATGCAATATTTGGTTGTCTGTTCCTGCATTAGTCTGCTAAGGATAATGGCCTCCAGCTCCTTACATCTTCCTGCAAAGGACACGATCTCATTCTTTTTTATGGTTGTATAATATGCTATGACATATATGTACTGCATTTTCTTTAGCCAATCTACCACTGATGCACATTTAGGTTGAGTTCATGTCTTTGCTATTGTGAATAATGCTGCAATGAACATACCCATACATGTGTCTTTATGGTAGCATGATTTATATTCCTTTGGGTATATACTCAGTAACAGGATTGATGAATGGAATGGTAGTTCTATTTTTAGCTCTTCTAAGAATTGCTACACTGCTTTCCACAATAGTTGGACTACTCATTTTCCTTTTTTTGAGATGGAGTTTTGCTCTTGTTGCCCCGGCTGGAGTGCAATGGCATGATCTCGGCTCACTGCAACCTCTGCCTCCCGGGTTCAAGCAATTCTCCTGCCTCAGCCTCCTGAGTAGCTGGGATTACAGGCACACACCAGCACACCCAGCTAATTTTTGTGTCTTTTAGTAGAGCCAGGTTTCGCTACGTTGGCCAGGCTGGTCTTGAACTCCTGACCTCAGGTGATCTGCTTGCCTCAGCCTCCCAAAGTGCTGGGATAACAGGCATGAGCCATCGAGATCGACCTATTCATGTTCTTAATGGTGCCATTTGATGAGGATAAATGTTTAATTTTAATTGTTTCATTTATCAATTTTTTCTTTTAAGATTAGTGCTTTCTGTGTGTTGTCTAAGAAACCATTGCCTATCCCATGTCATGAAGATATTTGCATACGTATTCTTTTAGAAGCTTTAGAATTTTAGCTTTTGCCTTTAGGCACATGATGCATGTAAAAGTAATTTTTAATTATGTAGTGAGATAGTGGGCCAAAGTTCCTTTTTGTTTCATAAGAATATCTAGCTGCGACCGGGTGTGGTGGTTCACGCCTGTAATCCCAGCACTTTGGGAGGCTGAGGCACGCAGATCACCTGAGGTCAGGAGTTCAAGACCAGCCTGACCAACATGGTGAAACCCCGTCTTTACTAAAAATACAAAAAAATTATCTGGGAATGGTGGTGAGCGCCTATAATTTCAGCTACTTGGGAGGCTGAGGCAGGAGAATTGCTTAGCTGAGATTGTGTCATTGCACTCCAGTCTGGGCAACAAGAGTGAAAGTCCATCTTAAAAAAAAAAAGAAGAAAGAAAGAAAAAGAAAAAGAATATCTAGCTGTTCCCAGCTCTATTTGATGAACAAACTATCATTTCCCCCATTAAATTGTCTTTGCACCTTTGTTGAAAATTAACTGGCAATACCTGTATGGGGTTATCATTGGACTCTCTGTCCTGTTCCATTGATCTATTTACCTGTCTTTATGCCAGTACCTCACAGAAGCTTTAGAGTAAGTGTTGAATGCAGGCAATGTGAATCATCCAAAGTTTTTCTTTTACGAGTTTGTTTTGTTTAGGTCTTTTGCATTTTCAAATAAATTTATAATCAGCTTGTCAATTTCTATAAAAGAAATTGACTGGGATTATAAATGGAACTGCATGAAATCCAGAGATCAATTTAAAAGACTTTGACATCCTAACAATATTGATTCTTCCAACCCATCGACATGATATATCTTTCCGTTTATGCAGGCCTTCTTTAATTTATTTCAACAATGTATTCTATTTTTCAGCCTAGAGATCTTGAACTGCTCTCATTATACTTTTTCTGCATGTTTGAAATTTTTAATGTTATAAATAACGTGTTTCAAATTTTTTTCCAGTTTTTCATGGCCAATATACAATTAGTTTTGTATGTTGACTTGTATAGCATAACCTTGCTTAATTTGCTTATTAGTTCAGTAGCTCTTTTGTAAATTCTTAGGTTTTTTTTCTATACACAATTACGTTGTCTGAAGAAAAAGTTTTATTTCTTTTTTTTCCAATTTACATATCTTTTATTTCTTTTTCTTGCTTTATTGCACTGGCTAGAAGCTCCAGTCTGATGTTGAATGAAAGTAATGAAAATGGACATTGTTGCTCTGTTACTAATTTCTAAAAGAATATTCTGGCTGCTGTGTAGAAAAAAAAAGGTCAGTCAACAAGTAAAGGCTAAAGATAGAAATTTGTGATTTATGAGTATATAGATGGTATTTAACACGTAAGCCCTGATGAATAACAACATTTAAAGATTGGGAAATAACTTAAAATAAGAATAAACTGATAGCAGGACTGGAAAAATGAAAAAGATGCTGCCAGGAGACCAGAAATAATAATAGATAATATTGATTGAATGCTTACTATTCACCGCGACCTTTTCTAAGCACTTTTCATGTAATATCTTATTTACACTTTTCATGAGTAGAGGAAATGGGTCAGTAAAAGACACTGCAGAAGAGGCTTAGGGATGTGGGATGTCACAGAAAGAAAGAAAAAAAAAAAGATTGTCCTAAGAATGAGAGAGTGACTGACTTTTGGATATCACTGAGAAGCTGAATAAGGACAGAATGATGTTCCTTGGACTTGCCAACACTGAAGCAAGAGCTTCAATAAAGTGGAGACTCTGGAAAATAGGTTGGAGGGGGTTGAAGAGTGGGTGGGAGGTGAGGAGGAAGAGGTAGTGTAAGTAGATGATTCTTTGGAGAAGTTGGGCTGAGAAGGGAGTAGGGAAAAAAATATCAGATGGAGAGTGCTGTGAGGTCAGTGAAGGAATGTTCATGCCCCTAGTGTTCCCGCCACACTATCCTTGTCCAGCTCTCCCACACTTGCCTTTGCCCACACTATTCTTTCCATATGCCAAGTTCTGTCTCCATCCTTCACCTGGCAAACTCTTTTTCCTTTAAGACCCATCTCAAGTGTCCCTTCCTCTGTGAAGACTTCACTAACAATCAGGGTAAAGTGAGCTACTTCCTTCATCATGCCCCTAGGTATCATGTACACACTTCTATTAAAGCACTCAGCACATTAATTTTAATTGTAATTGTTTAATGTAATTTGTTGACTGTCTCCCCTACTCTACTATGTCTTCCTCCAGGGCCATGGGCAGATTTTACCCATTTCTGTTCATTCCCTTGTTAAAAGTCCTCCACCGGAAATGGGTAACTGGCAACACAGGTGTGGTCAGGTTGTAAAAATTCATCAAGCTCTACACTTACACTCAACACAAAGGGTTTTTTTTTAATGTACAGAAAACAAGAAATGTAAAAAGTCTTTCCCCATCCTATTTATTGCAGGTTAAAATCCAATTACTGAGCACCTACTATGTTCCCAGTACTGTGCTAGGTTCTTAGGTGATCCAAGCAGGCACCTTTGGCTTTCCTGTCCCTCTCCAGCCCTTGATCTGTGATGGCTGCGGAGTCTGAAGAAGTCATAAACATGTCCTGTTCCAAGATCATTGGCTCCAGGATGGTCAAATCCTTGCTTGGCTCTGTAGGATACTTCACAAGGAGCTTGAAAATGCTGGATAAACAAAGGGGATACATTTACAAATCTTTTGGACCTCATGTTATCCTGTTAATATACTTCTGGAAAGTTGCAGTCTTTTGCAATAATATCCTAATATTTCACATTCTGCTTGTAAGCTATTATCTATATATTAATATTCCTGTTGGGTCATATGTCATTAACCAACAACCAACAAACTTCTGAGAAACTGATCTTTGAACCAATATGATGGAATGTTCTACCTACTTTTTAAAGCTCAAAATAAATTTTTCATATGTTTATCCAAAAAGTTAAAAAGGCAAACATCTTATTTCTTCGTTTTTGGTATTGGAATGTATTACTTACGCTTAATCTGTGTTTAGCAATCTGAAATAGGGCCTTAAGAGTGTTTGAATTCCTGGACCTCTTTCACATTTCTGGACTTCAATTGAGTGAGATAAACATACTGCAACAGTAGCAATCTGTAAACAGGGAAAATCAACCCATATTTAGTAATTGAAATCGGAATATGGCTTATGTAACATTCCAATTTTGATGTTTAGCTTTGGCTAAATTGTGTGACTTCAGCTAAACTGCTCAACTTTCCTGAGCCTTAGGATCTCCATCCTATAAAATGAAAATACTATAGTCTGTAAGATTAGCAATGAGAAGGAATATACTAAGTGTAGAGCTTTTTGCTAGGAGAAAGTATGATTACTCATATGAATCACTTTATCTGAAAGAAAGATCATATTTCTCTCCCTCAATTGCAGAACTTTCTGAGGTGTTTTCATGTAGAAGTTTTTAAGAAGACATAGGAACTTGTACACTTGAAATGAGTGTTGGTATATAAATATACTTCATGAAACTGCTTTTGAAAAGAGACAGGTCCACTTGAGCACAATGTCTACAATCTAATAGAACTCACTAAAGAAATTTCACTCAAGTTCCAATGCCAGGAAAAGCTGCATTCATCCTGAACAAAACTGTGGTTTATCTTTTTTATTTTATTTTTGTGTATTTACTTATTTTTTGAGATAGAGTCTCACTCTGTCGCCCAGGCTGGAGTGCAGTGGTGTGATCTCGGCTCACTGCAACCTCTGCTTCCTGGGTTCAAGCGATTCTCCTGTCTTCACCTCTCAAGTAACTGTAACTACAGGTGCTCACCACCATGTCCTGCTAATTTTTTTGTATTTTTAGTAGAGACGGGGTTTCACCGTGTTAGCCAGGATGGTCTCAATCTCCTGACCTCGTGATCCGCCCTCCTGGCCTCCCAAATTGCTAGGATTACAGGCGTGAGCCCCTGCACCCAGCCTGGTTTATCTTACAGACAAGACAAATTTGGTCTTGCTTCCTTCTTTCCTTTGTCCACCAGGTAGCCCAAAGCCAGATTTGTGATTCACTTATGGCATTCACTTATGATTCGCTTAAAGCTTATACTGTTTTCACTTTATTTTTTTGTTTCACTTATTTTTTTCTTCCTATTTTTCCCTTGGTCATGAATTTTATCTATTAATCATTTTTTATCCTGTTACATTACATAAGTTGATGTAACCCACTTACCATCCTCTTTGGAAGGAGAATGTAACTGACCAAACCACTGCCTTCAGTATAATTAACAGAGGAAGGCAGTATGAACATAACAAATACTATTCCATGTTGGAAACACCATTCCTGCTAACCATTTTAGAGGGAGTGAAGGAGGAATGGACTCAGGCTCCACTTCACTTACTAGGTTACTTAGCCATAACAATCTCCAAGAAGAGGTGTTCAGATGCCGACTGTATGTAAATATCCAGTTAAATATCTTTGAAATTTGTAAGGCCAAAGCTAATTTATTATGCTTTGAGACACTTATTTCTCACAGACACTCTATACCCATCTGCCCAGTGAGAAAGAGCCACTGTGGAACAGAAGATCAAGGAATAGGAGATGGTAGGCAACATTTCCATTTTCTCAGTGCACTTAGAATAAGAATCCCACTGTTCATCATGGGCTGGAAGGCCCCAAAGAAGCTGGCTGTTGTCTGTCTCTCCAACCTCCTCTCCTTCCATTCTCTCTCTTGTTCCACCATCCACCCTGGCCTCCTTTCTGGCTTTTCCCCATCGAAGAGACTTTAGATTCTTTTGTTCCCTCTGCTTGGAATGTTCTTTGTCCAGTTCTGGGCTCAGGCGATCCCTTCTCACCCATGAGGCCTCAGCTGACCCAGCACCTCCTGGGAGAGACCCTCTCTGACCACCCTTCATTTCTTTCCTCATAACCCACAATTAGATTATTATCTGTCTACTTGTTTTTACTCTACCTCCTTCACTTGACAGAAACCTTCTCAGGGCAAGGCTATCTTATTCATATTAAGAATATCAAATCTCCATAGTAGTGCCTCCACAGGGACTCTTATCATCCCCTCCTGTTTTTTTCCACTATAGCTCTCATCACAACCTGAAAGCTGCTTTCTTTGAGTTCTTGGTTATGGTCTGGCTCTCCCTATTACACTGTGAGTTACATGAGGGCACAGACCAGGTCTGCTTGGCTCACTTCTATATCCCCAATACCCAGCCCAGGCCCTGACTGACACTGGATCAATGACAGAGCCTTAGCTTTTACATTTAGGGCAAACACCATGGTCACCTCTTCCTGAGTAAAATCACTTGCTTTTAACTGCTTAGCCTAGAATTACGGGGGCATTGGCTGCTGGTTCCAAAGGAAGAAGAATGAAGGAGAAATGATTTTTTTTTTTTTTTTAGTTTTTGAGATGGAGTCTTGCTCTGTCACCCAGGCTGGAGTGCAGTGGCACATTCTTGGCTCACTGCAACCTCTGCCGTCCGAGTTCAAGCAATTCTCGTGCCTCAGCCTCCTGAGTAGCTGGGATTACAGGTGTGCACCACCATGCTCGGTTAATTTTTGTATTTTTAGTAGAGATGGGGTTTCACCATGTTGGTCAGGCTGGTCTCGATCTCCTTACCTCATGATTCACCCGCCTTGGCCTCCCAAAGTGCTGGGATTACAGACATGAGCCACTGCGCCTGGCCTGAGAAATGATCTTTCTGTTCCTGTTATGCACCTAAATCATGGAGGATTTCAGCACAACTTTTGAATTGGTATTGTAGGAATGCAGAAGTGCATAAGCAAATGTTTAGGCGCCTGGAAAATTCTTTGTGTAACTTAGCAGCTACAATGTTGAGAAACATTTTATGCCTTGTGTGCACTGTAAAAAGGCAAATGGCCTCTCGTTTTTGAGCACTCTCCAAACTCTTAATTTGAAAAACATTTTTCATGTTATAAAAGTAACAATAAAACAAAACCATATAACACAGGCTACATTGACTAGCTTAGAAATTCCAGTGGTTAGCAGGAAATAACAGGGTTAACTGCTACAAGTTGGAGGAGAGTAGGAACGTCCATCGTTTTGAAGGAGTATTGTTGGAGGTGGAGCAACTGCTGGGAGTTGTGGCAGACTGGACCTGGCTGAGGGAGAAATCAACGTGGGCCAGAGGGGAGGGAGATATGGGAAATCGAGTCTCCACCTTGCATCCTGTTTCTACCAATATGATTCATGTTTTCCTTCCCTGCATCTGGCTTCTTGCCTTGGTAGCTTGTCTTCAGGCAGTTAACAGATAGGTTTGTATTTTACAGATACAATATTGTGCCATGCTAAAGTAATAAGACCCTAGGCTTAAATGTCTGGGGAGTGTAACCACTACACAGGGATGAATTAATTTTGTCTATTATCAGCCTAGCAATTGCTGAGCTGATGGGGTTTATTGTAAAAATCTTGACTTGCTTACGTCCTTTACCAGTAGAACATCTGCTTGGAAGTTCAAACTTCGGAGTCCAAGAGGATTCAGGACGTGGGCTTGCAGTCTAAGCAGACGTTCAGTTGTTTTCAGCTAGAGGGTAACCAACATCTCTCTTGTTTCCTTCCTTTCTTTCTTTCTCTTCCTTCCTTCCTTCCTTGCTTGCTTTGTCTCTCTCTCCCCCTCCCTCCCTCCCTCCCTTCTTTCCTTCTTTTTTTTTTTAGACTGGGTCTCACTCGGTTGTGCAGACTGGAGTGCAGGGGGCATAATCATAGCTCACTGCAAACTCCACCTCCTGGGCTTGAGCAATCCTTCCATGTAGCTGGGACTACAGGCACTACACAGGTGCACACCACCACGACCTGCTAATTTTTTGTGTCTGTTGTTGTTGTTGAGACGGGGTTTCACCATGTTGCCCAGGCTGGTCTCAAACTCCTAGGCTCAAATGATCCTCTCACCTCGGCCTCCCAAAGTGCTGGGATTACAGCTGTGAGCCCCTGCATCCGGCCTCTCTTTCTTATTTTCTAATAATTCAATGCAGAACTCCTTAACACTGCTTATAGACAGTTGTACAACTTGGCATGTTATTTCTCAGGCACTTAGCCTCTTGAAGTATCAGTTTATCTAATTCCACCTAAGCCTGTGGTGATTTTGTACAAAATTCTGCTAAAATACCTTGCATGAAAAATATTCAGATCATGGTTTTTCAATTATGATGGGGCCTATTTGCTAAAGATAATGAGAATGGAATCTTGGAAACACTAAACACTTAGGTCCCAATGAAACAAGCCCTCCCTACCATCCCCTTTAACCATGTACTTGGGAATCTGCACATCAGCATTACAGATTTTATCTGTGCTCCTCAGGAAAATATCACCATGCTTCCCATGAGATGAAGCGGATCCCTGCCCCCCCATTCTGTTTTGTTTGGAGGAAGTGGAGACAAGAGTGGCATGGCTATTATTTTGTTGCCATATAAGGAAGCATTCTTTTTATTAATAAGCATCACCACAGGAATCAGAAAAATATGCAATTTAACCTTGTAGAAACACGTCAAGGTGTATTCATTCATTCACTCGACAGGTATTTGTCCGACTTCTATAAGTGCCAGGCACTGTGCTAGATGCTGGGGATATTGCAGTGAACAAAATAGACAAGGTCTATACTCTAAAAGATTACATTCTAATGAGACTTAACAGAGAAGGGTCTTTGTTCAGACCCTTATTATCTTGCCAGGAGTATAACACTATCCTTCTAATTATTTTTCTACCCTCTCCAGGTCAACCTTCACAACACATCCAGAGTTAGATTTTTAAATAATTGCATAATTTAAAATATGTATAGTAGAATACATGTATATAATACAAAACAAATAATTCAGAATTGAAAGTCATATAATGAAAAACCACCGGCCAGGCGTGGTGGCTCATGCCTGTAATCCCAACATTTTGGGAGGCCAAGGCGGGTGGATCACCTGAGGTCAGGAGTTCAAGACCAGCCTGGCCAACATGGTCAAATCCCGTCTCTACTAAAAATACAAAATTAGCCAGGCATGGTGGCAGGCTCCTGTAATCCCAGCTACTTGGGAGGCTGAGTCAGGAGAATCACCTGAACCCAGGAGGCAGAGGTTGCAATGAGCCATTGGACCTCAGCCTGGGCAACAAGAGTGAAACTTTGTCTCAAAAAAAAAAAAAAAAAAAAAAAAAAGAAAAGAAAAAGAAAAACCACAGTCCCCCTACCCACTCTTTACCGTACTCTATTCTGCTCCACAGAAGCAGCCACTTAAATACTTCTAGCTGTTTCTTAATCATAATTATGACCACATTCCTTTACGGTATGATTTTATTGCTGTTTCTAGATTTATCCGTTTCAGACACCATCTATTGACTTCTTGTTATGCTAGAAGAGCACTGGAGAGATAAAGATGTACCAATCTTACACTATATAGTTGTATTGCATTTTAAAATAAAGCAAGTATTTATACTATTACAACTATGTTAACACTTATTGTGGAATCGTCAAGTAATACACTAGTCTTATTTTTCTTTTCTTTTCTTTTCTTTTATTTTTTTTTCGAGACAGCGTGTTGCTCTGTCGCCTAGGCTGGAGTGCAGTGGTGCAGTCTTGGCTCACTGCAACCTCTGCCTCCCACGTTCAAGCAGTTTTCCTGCCTCAGCCTCCTAAGTAGCTGGGATTACAGGCACATACCACGATGCCCAGCTAATTATTTTGTTATTTTAGTAGAAACAGAGTTTCACCATGTTGGCCAAGCTGTTCTTGAACTCCTGATCTTGTGGTCTGCCTGCCTCAGCCTCTTTTCTTGTCATATATTTTTTTTTTCTTGGAACCTCTAATTACCTTTAGTTTTGTTTTGTTTATCTATCATCCACTTTTCATAAATTCTTTATAGCTTCTCCATATTCTATCGAGTCCCCCTTTGCTTCCTCAGACATGACCTTTCTTTCTTTCTTTCTTTTTTTTTTGAGACGGAGTCTCACTCTGTCACTCAGGCTGGAGTGCAGTGGCATGATCTCAGCTCACTGCAACCTCCACCTCCCACCCGGGTTCAAGTGATTCTCTTGCCTCAGCCTTCCGAGTAGCTGGGATTATGGGCGTGTGCCACCATGCCCTGTTAATTTTTATATTTTTAGTAGAGATGGGGTTTCACCATGCTGGTCAGGCTGGTCTCGAACTCCTGACGTCATGATCCGCCCACCTTGGCCTCCCAAAGTGCTCAGATTACAGGTGTGAGCCACCACACCTGGCCCAGACATGACCTCTCTAGGACCTAGCATCTTCCTGTGCCAATCTCAACTGCTTGCTTTCTAGGTCTGTTGCACACGCACACTTGCCATCCTGATCCTGTCCCATGCCACTGTCCTAGGTTGGGTCTAGTTTCCTGAACCCCAGCTGTTCTCCAGTCTTGTTTTATTCCCTTGCTTTGCCAGAGCATATCCTCCAGTAGTCTCTAAGTAGGATGCATAAGAAAGTTTCTGATCTCTTGCATTTGTGAAAAGGTCTTTAGCCTCACACTTGATGAGTATTGTAGTTGGGGATGGAATTCTGGGTTGAAGATGATTTTCTCTCACATTTTTATAGCATTGCTCAGTTATTTTGCAATATCTAGCGTTGCTCTTGAGAGACCTGATATGGTTCCGATTCTCCTTTGTATGTTGTGTGACTGATTCTCTGGAGGGTTTTAAGATCTTCTCTCAATCCCTGTTGTGTTGGCATTTCAGCCTCTTCTGTGCCTGGTGTCTTCAAGTCATGAGCCTCTCAAATTCATGTGTCATTTGAGGAGATATGTAGTGAGCACCGTGTGATTCAGGGCGAGGGTGGGAGCGAAGGTAGGGTATGGGATGAGGGTGTTGTCTAAAGCACAGCTCTGCTTATGTAGCTCCTCTGCTCAGAAGCCTTCCTATTTATCTCTTGCCTAGTGAGAGAAGTCCAAACATTTTAGTACAGCATTCAATGCCCTCTGGAATATGGCCTAACACACCTGCACTGCTTTAGGGGATCACTACACTTCAGTTCTTACCTCCGGGCCAGCTAGGGTACTTGACACTTCCTAAACAAAATAGGTGCATCTCACTTCCATTGCTCTTCCTGTGCATTGCCGCCTCATCCTGCCCTAACCACCTCACACAGCTAGAATCGCCTTTCTCACTGACCTGTACCTGTCAAAGTCCTGCTACCCTTCAAAGCCCCAAAAGATACTTCCTCCACTAAGAATTGATTTTATTCTCATCATAACTTTTCTGCTTTCTTGGGCTCAGTCTTGGCTTTCTTCCAGGTGTTCTAGTTATTGACATACACAACTGTATTATAAACTCTGAGACAGTAGTGATATAAAATTTTGTTTTGGCTCCAATGGCACCTAGCACAGTGCATGGCATATAGTAGGCACTCTACCAATGCCTGTGAAATAAATACATCTTACATTTCTGTAAGTGTGGAAGAATATCATTACATGTTAGCAGCTTTATTGAGATATAATCCAAATACCAGACAATTCACCCATTTAAAAGGTACAGTTAGGCCAGGAGTGGCTTATCATGCCTGTAATCCCGGAACTTTGGGAGGCCAAGGTGGGGGAATCACTTGAGCCCCGGAGATCAAGACCATCCTGGGCACCACAGCAAGACACCATCTCTACAAAAATTAACAAAATTAGCCAGGCATGGTGGTACACACCTGTGGTGGCACCAGCTACTCAGGAGGCTGAGATGGGAGGATTGCTTGAGCTCAGGAGTTTGCAGCTGCAGTGAATTATGATCATGCTACTGCACTCCAGCCTGGGTGATAGAGTGAGAAGCCGCAAAAAAAAAAAATAATAATAATAATAAAGCATACAGTTCAATGGCTTTTAGTAGTCATAGAGTTGTGCAACCATCACCAAAATCAATTTTGAACATTTTTGTCACCCCAAAAGAAACTCTACAGCCATTAGTAGGCATTCCCTATTTCCCACCAACTCTGTAGCCCTAGGCAAACAATAATCTACTTTCTGGAACTACAAATTAGCTTACCTGGTCATTCCACATAAATGGAACCATAAATATGTAAGTTTTTAATGACTGTGTTCTTTCGCTTAGCATACTGTTTTGAAGGTTCACCCATGTTGTAGCACGTATCAGTACTTCATTCCTTCTGCACGTGGAGATCCAGGTATCTCAGCATTCGTTGAAGAGGCTATTCTTTCTTTCCTCATTGAACGGACTTGGCATCCATGTTGAAATCAGTTGATCATAGACTTATGGGTTCATTTTTTGACTCTCAATTCTATTTCATTGCTCTATATGTCTGTCCCTACTCCAATAGCACACTGTTTTGATTACTGTAGCTTTGTGGTAAATTTTGATATTTGGAACTGTGAGTCCTCCAACTTTATTTTTCTTCTTTCAATATTGTTTTTGGCTATTCAGGGCCCCTCATAATTCCAAATGAATTTGAAGATTGCCTTTGCCATTTCTGCAAAAACTGCTATTGGAATTTTGATAGGAATTGCATTAAATTATGAATCAGTTTGGGGAATATTGCCATCTTAACAATATTAAATCTTTTGCTCCAGGCACATGGAACATCTTTCCATTTGTTTAGGTCTTCTTTGGTTTCTTTGCACAATGTTTTGTACTTTTCAGAATAGAAGTTTTGCATCTCTTTTGTTAAATTTATCCCTAAGTAATTTACTCTTTTGATACTATTGTAAATTGAAGAGTTTCTTAATTTTATTTTCAGATTGTTCCTATGACATTTTGAATAAGATACAGAAAATCACCATGATCAATCTCTAAGTTTAAAATCAAAGGTTGTTAATATATATTTTTAGGTTGTTATTTCAGGGCTTCCAGTGTTTTACAATCACCAGCACAGTACCAAAGCTTTAACAAATTATCCCATTAGTATGTTTTGGTAACATGGAAACAATTGACCTCACTAATGGATTTAAGATTATCATAAAAATTCTAAGCCAATACCATCATATCTGAGAAAAGTTAATGTGAAACTGTTTACTTTGGTTGTTCCAGAAACCTGTCTGCTAATAGTTAAAGTATTTAATACACTCCTTGGGTGACTGGGTATTTCCGTAATTATAGTTCTTTCTCTAAAAAACGTGGAAAATTCCTGGGTGTTGGCATTGAACGTCCCCCTTTCTTTAATGAACTGAAAATCAGATCCCGTGAGATTAAAATTTTCTCGAGGTCAAGATCCATACTCTGCAGTTAATGTTCTGGATGCGTTTTGTTTTTTGCAGTAGACGTAAATGCACACCAACTCCTCACCTAGAGAAGTTAGTCCCTCCACTTTTCTACTTTTGCCTTAAGACATCACAGTTAGCATAGTCCCCTCTCTTTGAATTGCTGGTTCTTCTTGTTTTATGCTTAATTAAATAATAAACAACTTTATCAAAATATCTACTATGTTATTGCCCAGAAATCAAGTATACAGTGAACATTTATTTTACTTGAAACAATATTTTTTTATCTTAAAAAAGGTTTTTATGCTAGTCAGGGTTTTAGAATGTTTACCCAGATTTTGTGTCAAGTTTTAAAAAGAAATTTCATAGATGGGAGGCATTTGAGAAGTTGGAAAGAACCTTAGAAAGCCAAGACAGAGTTCTGTGAGTCAAGTTCAGCCTGTAGACATGTTTTACTTGGCCCTGGTGGTATTTTAAAACTATTTAAATTAGTTGCCAACATTTACAAGTCACAAAAACCTGGATTTCTGCCTTTTCTTGAAAAAGTGGGTAAACCTGGCCATCTCAGGCCCACACTGCAGCATGGCACTTCATCCAATTTCTCAGGGTCCTCCTGTAGGCTCACTTCCATCAGTTGCAAGACCTGCTGGCCCTGTGCTAGGGGGTGCCCTTTGCGTCTGTGACTCCTGAGCTAACGTAATCCCCTTCTGAGGTTTTGAGACTGAGGTTTAGAAAAATTGTTACTGCCCAAAGCTAGTCAACAGCTAATTAGTTGTCAATTTCTTTTTCTTTTCTTTTCTTTTTTTATTTTTGTGACCGAGTCTTACTCTGTTGCCTAGGCTGGAGTGCAGTGGTGTGGTTATGGGTCACTGCAGCCTCGACCTCCCCAGGCTCAGGTGATTATCCTACTTCAGCTGGTACTATAGACACGTGCCACCATGCCTGGCTAATTTTATGTATTTGTTTATTTTTTTTTGTAGTGAAAGGGTTTTGTTTCTCCCTGTTGCCCAGGCTGGTCATGAACTCCTGGGCTCAAGCCATCCACCTGCCTCAGCCTCTCAAAGTGCTGGGATTACAGGCATGAGCCACCATGCCCAGCCTAGTTGTCAATTTCTTAGTAATGTCAAGAGTATTATTTATAAAACAGGTAAAGTTAGAGGAGGGCTAATTATTCTACATGTTCAAAGGACTTTCTTGCTTGAATGGCACCCACATTGATGAATTTAGGCTTTTAAAATATAATGAACTGACAGATGATCCAAAAGATCCACAGCAAATCAGAGTGATTATACCTAAAAACAATAAAATGTGTTCTAAATCATCATCATTTTAATCTATCTCCCAGTTTAGATCTGACCTTCTCTTTAAAATTTTCTTTCTTGTCTTCGTTTTGTTTCTCTCCTCTTCTTCCTAAAGCCCTATGACTTACTTATATATCTGGGTAACAAGTAAGTTAGTCCTTAATCATCTGATCATTCATTAAATATTTATTTGAGCACTACTAGCTGCCAGTGCTGTTCTGGGCACTTGGGACAGCACAGTGAACAAAAGGGACAAAAAAATCCCTTGCGCCACTTACATGCTAGGGGGAGAAAGAGATGATAAGTAAATAAAGAGGATCAATTCTGTTAAATATAGGCATTCTGAAGGTGTAAAAACAGGACAATGTGACAGTGACCTGGAGTTGGGGTCTATTTAGATGGGGTGGTGAGAGAAGACTTGATGACAAGAAGCCAGGCATATGAACATGTGGGGAAGATTGATGTAGGCTGAGAGAAAAACAAGCATAACGGCCCTGACATGGGAAGAAGCTTAGTGTGGTCAATGAAGGGACAGGCCACCATGGCTGGAGCAAGGGAAAGACGAACAGATTGGTAGGAGCTGAGATGAGGGAGAGGGGCAAGGGACAGGCATGCGGGGCCTTGCAGGCCATGGTCATAGGTTTAGATTTTATTCTGTGTTAGGAGCCCTTGGAGGGGTTTTCATTATATTGGCCATGCCTTATACAATTGTCTCTGTCTTGATATCCATGGGAGATTGGTTTCAGGACCATTCACTGGTGGATACCAAAATCCACAGTTATAATCCTTGATATAAAATGTTGTAGTATTCACATCATCACCTATGCACATCCTGCTGTACACTTTAAATCATCTCTAGATACTTATCATACTTACTACAATGCAAATGTGATATCAATGGTTATTATATTGCATTTTTAATTTTTTATTGTTGTATTATTATCTTTTATTGTGGGGTTTTAAAAGAATTTTTCTGCCAGGTGTGGTGGCTCATGCCTGTAATCCCAGCACTTTGGGAGGCTGAGGCAGCCAGATCACTTGAGCTCAGGAGTTTGAGACCAGCCTGGGCAACATGGGGAAACCCCATCCCTACAAAAATTACAAAAATTAGCCAGGAGTGGTGGCGCCTGCCTGTGGTCACAGCTACTCATGAAGCTGAGGTGAGAGTGCAGCAAAAGAATAAGGTCTGGAGGCAGGAAACCTGGACCATTGCAGGCCGACTTCCTAGAACTAAATTGAAAAGAAAACCCTAATTTTCCATGCCTAAGTAACAAAAGGATCAGAAGTGACTCCTTTTGCAAACCCCCACCTTTTCTGCACAGGCAAATGAGAAATTTAAAGTACCTCTGATTGGTTGCTTTTTGGAACCAATCAGAAGTTTGCACAGGAGTGTAACCTTTGTAATTTCACTCCAGCCTCTGGCAGCCAATCAGACTGATCGCAGGCCACCACTTCATTTTCATGAGGCGAGCACCAAATGGCCAATGGGAAACCTCTAGGGGGTATTCGAACCCAAAATGATTCTGTATCTGGACCTTTGAGCCACTGCTTATCCAGCTCCCACACTGTGGAATGTAGTTTCATTTTCAATAAATCCCTGCTTTGGTTCTTTTGTTGCTTCATTCTTTTCTTGTTTTGCTGTGTGTTCTGTCTAATTCTTTGTTCAAAATGCCAAGAACCTGGACAACTTGTGGTCAAGACCCTCTACCAGTAACAGGAGGATCACTTGAGCGCATGTGGAGCTGTGATCACATGGTTCGAGACCAGCCTTACCAACATGGGGAAACTCCGTCTCTACTAAAAAAATACAAAATTAGCCGGTTTGGTGACACATGCCTGTAATCCCAGCTACTCGGGAAGCTGAGGCAGGAGAATTGCTTGAACCAGGGAGGCGGAGGTTGCAGTGAGCCAACATTGCACCATTGCACTCCAGCCTAGGCAACAAGAGGGAAACTCTGTGTCAATAAATGAATAAATACATAAATAAAAGAGTGCCTGGGCAACTCTTTTATAAATACTGGCAACTCCTTTTAAGAACTGGGTGACCTCTCGCAAATTGCTTAATGCCCTGAGCCTTCCGTTTCCTCATGTATAAAATAGGATAATGTAGTACCTCATCCATAAGGTTACTGTAATGACTAAATGATATCATACATGAAAAGCACTTAAAACATTTCCAGGCACATCAACAAACATTTGTTATTGTTATTTATTTCTTTATCCCTATCTTGTTTTAAAAAGCACAGAATTCAGACTATCTACATTTGCACTGCATTTGCAGCAATTAACTGTGTGCTATTTGAGCTGAAAATTATTTTGCAGGGGGACAGAAAAGAGACAGTGTTAGTAATTTCAGTCACTGTCTTCTACTTCACGGCTGTTTTCTTAACAAGCTTTACAGAGAGGCACTTCTTATGTGATTCCCAAATATAGGCCTAATCTCGACCAAGCACGGCTCTCACGCCTAAATCATTCCAGTCTAGAAAACAAGTCATGAATTCATTTTCTTCCATTTTTGTTCAATTTTGCCAAACCCATAAATCAATGAACAACATAAATTACCTAACTCTTCAGAATTCAACTGCTGTTAATATTCAGCCAACTCTAAGCATGACTTAATCCCAGGCCGAGAGGAGCTGTGCGTATTTTTACCACAAGCCTACAGGGGACGAGTGTGAAGGTGGTAATCTAGACTAAGAAAATGATTGCGATAGCATGATTTAACCCAAAGAGAACAAAATAAGGACAATATCACGATATAACCCCAAAGAGAAAAAACTCCCACAGCCTAAACTGGCTTTTCCTCAGTGGATCTCTGGCCTCCCTCTGCTCCCATAGTTCTAAAAACGGAAACATTAGCCTATGATGTGTGTGACCTCATTTTGAAAAAAAAAAGTTTCATACTTATCAGTGATTTTTACTTCTGAATTAACAGAAAATATGGTTGAGTATTACATTTAAATATTCTGAATACGTATATGTACTTTTGAGTTGCTTTTCCTATAATATTGTTTGTGCTTAAACAGTGAACAACTGAAATATTAATGGATGAAAAGTAACGTTTAATTAACTTACTTTTATCAGACACCATGTCCGGTTCTATATTTAGCAACTGAACTAATGGAGAAGACCGCTGCAGAATTAGTCAGCACATCAGCCTGTTAAATATCAAAGAGCAGAGGCGGCCTTTTGTCTCAGCATTGAAGCAAAGACTGAAAATGCATTTAATTTTAGCATTGCCAGAGGAGGAAAAAAAGATATAAAACAAGATAATCAAGAAAAATGTCATGCACCGCCTACGTACACGTTTGTCAAAGGAAAAATGCCAGGAGGGTGGCAGCCTAAGTAAGAGGTCTGCCCGGAAACCAGAATTCATCCTCACAAATGAATTCTTTAAAATAATTTACCATTAAAAAAGCCAAGGCTCCCATCTCCACTGAAAGAGGTCCCAGGGAGAAGTAGAGTATTGAGTAGGTGGCAAGTTTTTTTTTTTCCAGAAGCAGTTTCATGTGGTCTACTTTAGCATTTAAGGACTCAGGGGGTGTCATCAGTGTAATTGATTAGAAGGATTAGAAGAATAAAAAAAGCTTTCTGTTCGGAGTGAGCTTTTATTTTCTTAAGATTGTTTTATGTTGAGAATGTATATCCAGGTATAGGTGGCAGGGAGGAAGAAGTAGGCAAGATGGGCACCCCTTCAAGATAGCCTAGCAATCCACATACATGAGGTCTCGCTCTGCTGCCCAGGCTGGAGTGCAGGGGCATGATCTCAGCTCACTGCAACCTTTGCCTCCCAGGTTCAAGCCATTCTCATGCCTCAGCCTCCCAAGTAGCTGGGACTACAGGCACATGCCACCAGGCATGGTTAATTATTTTTTTGTTTTTTGAGATGGAGTGTCGCACTGTCGCCCAGCCTGTAGTGCAGTGGCGCAATCTCAGCTCACTGCAATCTTCATCTCCTGGATTCAAGCAATTCTCCTGCCTCAGCCTCCCAAGTAGCTGGGACTACAGGTGTGCACCACCATGCCCAGCTAATTTTTTTGTATTTTTAGTAGATACAGGGTTTCACTAAGCTGGCCAGGATGATCTTGATCTCCTGACCTCGTGATCCACCTGCCTTGGCCTCCCAAAGTGCTGGGATTACAGGCGTGAGCCACCATGCCTGGACTTTTTTTTTTTTTTTTTTTTTTCAGATGGGGTCTTGCTCTCTTGCTAGACTGGACTGCAGTGGCACCATCTCGACTCACTACAACCTCCTCAACCTGGGTTCAAGTGATTCCCCTGCCTCAGCCTCCCATGTAGCTGGGACTACAGGTGCTGGCCACCATACCTGGCTAATTTTTTTTTTTTTTTGTATTTTAGTAGAGACGGGGTTTCACCATTTTGGCCAAGGTGGTCTCAGTCTCCAGACCTTGTGATCCGTCCACCTTGGCCTCCTAATGTGCTGAGACTACAGGCCTGGCTAACTTTTTGTTTGTTTGTTTGTTTTTGCATTTTTAGTAGAGACGGGGTTTCACCATGTTGGCCAGGCTGGTCTTGAACTCCTGACCTGAAGTGATCTGCCCGCCTCAGCCTCCCAAAGTGCTAGGATTATAGGCGTGAGCCACTGCACCCGGCCTCAATCCCAATATGTTTTAAAGGTTTTATTGTATTATGAATGTAAATTGTAGATTCTTAATAAAGCATAAAGAGAAAGAATATTGAGCTTTGATCAGCTATGATAATTTCTTTAATTTATTTTGGTATTCCAAGAACCTGGGCCAGTACTTGGCACATAGTGAGTCTCAATAAATATTTGCTGAATAAATGACCAATAGTTTTACATCAAGATGGTGAAGTGAGCATATGCCTAATTCTCCCCACATTATTTCAAATGCATAGGAATGATCTATAAGGTCTTGAAGATATTTAACAGTATGCAACCATCAACTGTGAGAGGAAAATTGAAAATTGTCACAGTCCGGAACAGAGACAGAAACTACAGTGGTGAACTAGGAGCAGTCTAGGATAGGGCTTCAAGTCCATGGGGAAATGCGGCCAAATTTGCCCAGTATGTGGTAGGGGGCTGGCACTAGGATCTCAGTGTGAAAGCAAGGTTTATAGCCATGCTTCCTACGTGGTCTGCCTACCCTTTAGGACCATAACACCTAAGCCTGGTTTGTGCCATATGAGTATAGGCATTGGAACTACCACATCTTACAGGAAGAAGCCCTGATCTGAGCTTTTGCTAACTCAAGGAGCCAGGACCAAGAGAACTGACAAACCACCTCCACGGGTATGGATATACAGAAGAAAATTCCCATAGAAAATTAGCTCCCGAACAATATGATAACATCTATGGGGAAGTTGGGCACCACAAAAATTGGCCAAACAGACCCAATATCTGAGGATATGAAAATAAAGGAATGACCTAAAAAGGATTTTCAAGCAAGCATGTTTAAAATCTCTAAATTTGGCCAGGCATGGTGGCTCACACCTGTAATCCAAGAACTTTGGGAGGCCAAGGCAGGCAGATCCCCTGAGGTCAGGAGTTCGAGACCAGCCTGGCCAACATGGTGAAACCCCATCTCTACTAAAAATACAAAAATTAGCTGGGCGTGGTGGCAGGCTCCTGTAATTCCAGCTACTTGGGAGGCTGAGGCAGGAGAATCGCTTCAACCCAGGAGGTGGAGGTTGTGGTGAGCCAAGATCACGCCATTGAACTCCAGCCTGGGCGATAAGAGCAAAACTCCATCTCAAAAAAAAATTAAAATTAAAAAAAAAACCTCCAAATTTTAAACTAAAATTTAATTTAAATCTTGTGTTTACAAGATGTGAAATACTATTTATAGTATTCCTCCTTTTGTTTAAGAAAGTAGCTAATATCTACAAAATATATTTTGGAGGAAGGGTAAGCCAGATATTAAGCAATTTGATTACCTAAAAGGAGTGGGTGTGAATGGGATGTGAAAAAAAAAATGAGACTTCTCTGAGTATATTTTTGTATATTTTGTTTTTTAATTACATTAATATTTTACATATTCAAAAATAAAACTGAATGTGAGAAAAAACTAAAATGCAATATAAACAAACTAATGTAACTGCATATCACACTGAGGATATAACTATGCAGTGGAATAAAAAGAATTAGTCCACTAACTTTTGACACAGCAATCTCATTATGCACACTCAGTAAGATATGTTATATAGATAAAAATAATGGCAAAGCAACCTTAAACATTTCTTAATGGTTTCCTATTGATATCAACACTGCTGCTGTAGCGATTCTGAAGCTGTTTTGTGTGCATCATTGGACTTAGCAAATGAGTAAACAGGCTGAAAAATGCATAAATACGCTGGGAGTAGGGATTCTCACTGTGGGAAAAGGGAAATACAAGTTATGTTACGAGGGAGGGAGTGGAAGAACCATGTGATGTTGGATTGGAATATAGCTACTATTATGAATTCATGATTCTATTAATTAATTTATTAATTTATTTATTTATTTTGAGACCAAGTCTCACTGTGCCACCCAGGCTGGAGCACAGTGGCATGATCTTGGCTTACTGCAACCTCGGCCTCCCTCCAGTTCAAGCAATTCTTGTGCCTCAGCCTCCTGAGTAGCTGGAATTACAGGTGCGTGCCACACACCCTGCTAATTTTTGTATTTTTAGTAGAGATGGGGTTTCCCTATTTTGGCCAAGCTTGTCTTGAACTCCTGACCTCAAGTGATCCACCCGGCTTGGCCTCCCAAAGTGCTGGGATTACAGACATGAGCCACCACACCCGGCCTCATGATTTTAAAATGTATGTCTGTCTAGTAAAAGGGCCTAGAATCAATGACATCCCAATGGCAGTGAGCACACAGCACCTAGTTCTTGTACAGTAGTCCTCTCTTATCTGTTGTTTTACTTTTTGTGGTTTCAGTTACTGACAGTCAACCAAAACCCAAAAATATTAAATGAAAAATTCCAGAAATAACCAAATCATAAGCTTTAAATTGTTCTGAGTAGCATGATGAAAACTTACACAGTTCTACTTTATCCCTCCCAGGACATGAATCATCCCTTTGTCCACGATGTTCATGCTGTGGTCACAACCTGCCTGTGCCTGTTAGCAGTTTGAATACCATAGTATGTATAGGGTTTGGTACTATCTGTGGTTTCAGGCATCCACTGGAAGTCTTGGAATGTCTTGAAATATGTCCTCTGAGGATAAGGGAGTGTTACCAAAACACCAGGAGTTTGGTCTAGGTCCTGTTACTTGCTGCACAGAGAGCAAATCACTGAGACGATAATTATTGCCAAGGAAGAAGGCTTTAATTGGGTGCTGCAGCTGAGAAGATGGGAGCTGAGTCTCAAATCCATCTCCCTGACCAACAAAAACTAGAAGTTTACACAGCAGGGAAGAAATATAACAATGTGTAAGAAAACAGAAACTAGAGAGGGGCAAGGAAGCAATTATGATGAATAAGGGATAGGACATCTTATTGTCTCCATGGGCTGGTGCGGTCAGTTTCAGTTCTTTTTTTTTTTTTTTTTGAGACAGGGTCTCATTCAGTTACACAGGCTGCAGTGCAATGGCAGTATCATAGCTCACTGCAGCCTCCGCCTCCCACCTCAGCCCCCATGAGTAGCTGGGACTACAGGCCTGCACCACCACACCTGGCTAATTTATTGTATTTTTAGTAGAAACAGGGTTTCACTAGGTTGCCCAGGCTGTCTTGAACTCTTTGACCCAAGTGATCTGCCTGCCGGGGCCTCCCAAAGTTGATACTTTTTTTTTTTTTTTTTTTTTTTTTGAGAGGCCTGACAGTCCTTTCCTGAGGAAGGAACTCAGATAAAAACAAATACAGATTTCAAGCTTGGCCAGGCATGCTGGCTCATGCCTGTAACCCCAGCACTTTGAGAAGTCAAGGTGGGAGGATCACCTGAGGTCAGGAGTTCAAGACCAGCTTGGGCAACATGGTGAAATCTTGTCTCTAGAAAAAAATACAAAATTAGCTGGGCACGGTGGCAGGTGTTTGTGGTCCCAGCTACTCAGGATGCTGAGGCAGGAGAATTACTCGAACCTGGGAGGTGGAGGTTGCAATGAGTTGAGATTGTGCCACTGCATTCCAGCCTGGGCAACAAGAGTGAAACTGTCTCAAAAAAAAAAAAAAAAAAAT
>NW_022437081.1:692269-735547 GCF_009761245.1 Sapajus apella
TATATATTTCAAGCTTTAAGACCAGAAGTGTTTGTGTATTTCTATGTCTATCAAAAACAAAGTATCTATGGGGCTACTGGGTTGGTTTCAGGGGGACTACTATATTCTAAATACCACCTACCTCACGTGGGGGTTCTCTGAGGGGGAAAACAGATACTATGATTGAGTATAAAGATCTCTAGTAAACATTTTTACTAGAGATCAACCAACATAAACCTATGGAAGGACCAAAGGAAGTAGGACAGAGGAGAAAGAAGATGAATTGTGTTACAGGCCTCAACCAACTCAGCAGAGAGTTCTGGAAAAAGTATTTTGTCCCAAAATACTGTCCCAAAATGGGGTTGAAACAATGTCCCCAATGAGGCTGAAAAGCTGGGCCTTTTACTTCTCTCTCAGTCACTGGATGTAGGTGGCCCCAGGAAGGGCATGCACTTAAGTGAAGGGGTTTTGCAGCTGAGGCAGACACTGAAGTAGCAGATAGCTGGAGTCTGCCCACTGACCCGACAGGCAGCAAGTCCTTTCTATTTAAAATTGAATTGAATTGAATTTTTGTTGTTGTTGTTTAGAGATGGCGTATCACTAAATCATGAGACTGGGGCGCAGTGGCGTAATCATATTTCACTGCAGGCTTGACCTTCAGGACTTAAGTGATCCTCTCACTTCAGCCTCCAAAGTAGTTGGGGCCATAGGTGTGTGCCACCATGCTCAGCTTCAAGTTCTTTCTTAAAGGGTGATCTGGGTGGCAGATCTTCATGTATAAAACACTGTTCCCACTCAAGGAACTAGATCTCCTTGGAGAAATGGCTGATTCCATGTCCAGGGCAAGGGGAGAACAAAGGGAGCCTGGAACATCTAGTAATGTGAGAAAGCAAAGAATATTCGAAAACTGATAGACTCATGTAAAAAAGATACAGTAGGCTGAGTGTGGTGACTCACGCCTATAATCCCAGCACTTTGGGAGGCCAAGACAGGTGGATCGCTTGAGGCCAGGAGTTTAAGACCAGACTGGCCCACATGGCTAAATCCTGTCTCTACTAAAAATACGAAAATTAGCCGGGCGTGGTAGTGCTCACCTGTAATCGCAACTACTCTGGAGGCTGAGGCATGAGAATTACTTGAACCACGGAGGCAGAGGTTGCAGTGAGCTGAGATCGTGCCACTTCTCCCCAGCCTGGGCAACAGAGTGAAACTCTGTCTCAAAAAAAAAAAAAAAAAAAAAAAAAAAAAAAAGACACAGGAGCCAGCTAGAAGGGGCCCCCAATAGCCAAATTTAGGACAATTTGAGCAACAAAATGAATAAGGACCAGGAATGGATTGTAACATATTGAAGAAAAACTTCGGCCGGATAAGGTGGATCATGCCTGTAATCCTAGCACTTTGGGAGGCCAAGGTGGGTGGATCACAATGTCAGGAGTTCGAGATCAGCCTGGCCAATATGGTGAAAGCCCATCTCTACTAAAAATACAAAAATCAGCTGAGCGTGGTGGTGCATGCCTGTAGTCCCAGCTTCTTGGAAGGCTGAGGCAGAAGAATCACTTGAACCTGGGAGGTGGAGGTTGCAGTGAGCCAAGATCGTGCCACTGCACTCCAGCCTGGGTGACAGAGTGAGACTCTATCTCAAAAAAAAAAAAAAAAAAAAAAAATCAATTGGAAAGAAAGAAAAAAGTTGGATAAAGAATAGGTAAGTAATACAGTAAAATCAACAAAAGTTGTTTCTTTGAAAATATCAACAAAATTGACAATCCTTCAGTTACGACTAACAACAGAGGACTCAAGTTACTAAAATAAGAAATAAAAGAAGAAGCTGTATTATTATTGACCTTACAGAAATTAAAAGAATTATATGTGGCAGGTGCAGTGCCTCACACCTTTAATCCCAGCACTTTGGGAGGCCGAGGCAGGAAGATCGCCTGAGGCCAGGAGTTTGAGACCAGTCTGGGCAACATAGTGAGTCTCTGTCTCTATGAATTATTAAAAAGTTAGCCAATTGTCATGGTGAGTGCCTGTAGTCCCAGCTATTTGGGAGGCTGAGAGGAGAGGATCACTTGGGCCCAGGAGGTGGAGGCTGCAGAGTAAGCTGTGATGGTGCCACTGCACTCCAGCCTGGGTGACTGAGTGAGAATGTCTCAAAACAAAACAAAGCCCCCAAAAACCAAACTGGAAATAAAATCACAGAGAACAGAAACAATGGAGTTGGGGGCGGGGTGGAAGAAATTGCCTTGTTTCGGAGAAGGATGGAAATACTGATTTCATTCAGAGTGTATGATATAAATAGAATGCATGACTTCTAAAATGACTGGGGTGGCAGGGAGAAGAAATGAATGAAGAATGAAGCCAGGCATGGTGGCTCACGCCTGTAATCCCAGACTTTGGGAAGCAAGTGGGGTGGATCACTTGAGGTCAGTTGTTCGAGACCAGCCTGGCCCACATGGCTAAACCCCATTTCTACAAAAATACAAAGATTAGCTGTGCAAGGTGGTGCATGCCTGTAATCCCAGCTACTCTGGAGGCTGAGGCAGGAGGATCATTTAAGCCTGGGAGGTGGAGGCTGCAGTGAGCTAAGATCGTACCACTGCACTCCAGCCTGGGCAATGGAGCAAGACCTTATCTCACAAAAAAAGAAAGAAAGGGAAAAAAAAGAATAAAAGAATATAGCCAGAAGTTTGAGTTAAACAGACAAACAAAAGTTGCAGAATGATATAGACTAATGGTACCATTAATATACATTAAGCAAAATCATGAAACAAAACCAACTCAGAATAGTGATTAACTCAGGAGAAAGAAGGGATAGGACTGGAAACAGAGGGCAATATTAAGTATTTTATCTGTAATATTCAATCTTTTATTTCCCAAAAGAAACAAAGTTAAAAAATCAAAACAAAACAAAACAAAAAAACACTTCCTATTGACCAAGTCTGAAAAAAAAATTAAAAAAAGAGAAAGACAAAGAAAATATAAACTGTTAACAGTTAGGAATTCTGGGTAGTGGGAGCATGAGTATTACATTATTGTCTGTACTTTCCTTTTTAAGAAATGTCTGAAAGCCTAAAAAAATATATGGGGAAGCATGCTGATTAGATTTACAGCCCACATTTATTAATTTCATGTGTAATCTTGGCCTAATGGCATAACCTTTTTTTTCTTTTTTTAAAAGACTATAAAAAAGCTAAAGATAATCCATCATACTTGTGTAAAAATAGGAATGTCAAGTTGGAAAGGTGGAGAAGGAATCTAATATTTCCCAAACACCTACTATCTGTCTGATGTTGTGCTAGGTTCATTACATGTGGTAGGTTATTTAATGTCGTTCTCACAACAATCCTGTGACTTAGATAATGCTAGCCCTGAATTTCAGATGTAGAAACTGAGATGAGGTAAATTAAGTCATACTGGGGTACACATAACACTGCGGATACATGAAGAACTTCTAGGAGTCTGTGGGCACATTCAGTTGTGAAGAAATCAATTACTACACCCTCAACTTTTAAGAGTTGATCTGCCTGAGAAAGCAGTGTTTGAGGCGGGTGGATTCTCCTTTTCCACTTACTTTTTTTTCAACAGCCCTTCTCCCATTTTACAAAAGAAAGACAACCCTTTCTCCATCACTAGTCTGACTTTGGCTTATTGCCCCAGGGGATATAAACCTCCCTGTGCCAAACAAAGGGAGAAGCCAAAACAAGGGTGTTGTTGTGGAAAAATGAGTGACCCTGAACCTGCATAACAAGACCTTTTGCAACACAGGTGGTTTCCAATTCTCTGTCTTCAAAGAAAATGCTGAACAATCTAATAGAATTGTCAACCAATAAATCATTAAAACTAATTTTTGACAATAGATCATGATGGGATGGGATTTTCGGTATACAACTCAGAAGCAATACAAACGTTTGTATGTTAACACTGTGAGACAAGCTCCTTTCACGTCCTTCTAGTTATTTATGTGAACAAAGCTTCTTAGCCTTAATATTTTTAAAACATGTAAAAAGTCAAAATAAAATTGATACAGAACACTGTCTCATTCTAACAATAAGTAATATTTATCCACAAATGCATGAACTAATTGAAAAAGACTTTATCCATCTCTAAAAAGTACATTTCAAAAAAGTTTACATTGTGCATTTAAATTATTTTTCAAATCTTGTAAAATATTTAAGTTATTTTGATTAATTGTGTACTAAAGATAACTCTATCCAGGAAAGTTTTTTATACTCCACCTCCTAGAAAACTATTTTTAACACTTAGAACTTTATGGTGAAATAATTTTTTAAATTTTATTTTTATACATATTTGCACTGCAGAGGTGTATATAGAGTGATGAAAAAAAGACTTATACGTGTAAAATATATTACATTAGTACAAAATTATGTAAAAGAAGTGAATGGGGACATGATTTTAAGGCAAAAAGGAGCAATGTCAAATTTACAACTGTTAAAGAAGTTAATCATGTATAATATTTAATGGCTAATGGTGGGTATGAAACAACTACTCTATTTAAATTTAATTGGATGGATTAAAAAGTGATGTAATCATTTTAGAATGTCAATATATACTCTACGCCCAAAATAACTTCATTTTGTAACTGTTTAAACATGGGATGAAAAAGTTGAGGTATCAGCTTATATTGTAATGTGAATGGTAAGGTAAGTAAAATGTCACACTCACTTTTGTGTACCTAGTGGCATAAGTACAGGGCCTTTCTCATATTAGACAACCAAGTAAATTATTTCTAAATTGAATGATGTGGGGGCACATAGGTTTTCAAAATTATTTTAGGAAGCATGTGAGTAAAAATGTTTGAACACACCTGAGTTTGTAACTTACCCTGGGCCACACCACCGACTGAGGCCAAGCGTAGACTTGAACCCATGTCTGCAAGATTTCAAGGCTCATGGTGCTTAGACTATACCTGAGGGAGATAAAGGATGCTATGAATGTTGGTCTTAATTATTAACTCCATTCTGCTTAGAAATAATTTATTTGGTTGTCTAATATGAGCAAGGCCCTATGCTTGGTGCCACTAGGCTGGTGCAAAAGTAACTTCGGTTTTAATACACAATACTGAATGAGACATTTTACTTACCCTCGAGAAGCTGAAAACTTTACATGAGAGATAAGCTGCCTTCATAAAATCTTTAATAAAAGATTAAATGTAATAAGGGCGAGAGAGTTACGATATGTGCTACAGAAAAAGAGACGCAAAGCGTGGTGGTGGGAGGATCACTTGAGACTGGGAAGCTGAGGTTGCAGTGAGTCGAGATGGCACCACTGCACTCCAACTGGGTGACAGAGTGAGACCCCGACTCAAAACAAAACAAACAAACAAACAAGGCAAAGAAAAAAGAAAAGAAAGAGAGGGAGAGATAGACAAAAGGGTTTGAGCAGGTTCCAATATCAGATAAAGAGATCTTTGTAAACAGGTAAAATTTGGACTTTGTAAAACCGGTAAAATTTGGGAGAAATGGGTGAAAGAAGGTACAGAGAGTTCATTCGCCCATCCATTCATTCACCCAAGAACCTTTATTAGAGACAGTAACCAAATGTAATAAATGGGCCCTTAAAAAATCGTGGCTGGCACAATGAGATGTCTCCTTGCCCCAGTTAGAATGGCTATTATCAAAATGACAAAAATAACAAATGCTGGGGAGGATGCAGAGAAAATTGAACTATTGTAGATGGTTGGTGGGAATGTAAATTAGTACAACTATTATGGAAAACAGTATAGAAGTTCCTCAAAAAATAAAAAATAGAACTAGCCTATAATCCAGAAATCCCACTACTTGGTATATAACCAAAGGAAATGAAATCAATACGTCAAAAAGAAATGTGCACTCCCAAGTTTTATTGCAGCAACAACAGCCATGATATGTAATCAACCTGTGTCCATCAACAGATGAATGAATAAGAAAAATGCGGTACACACACACAGACACACACACACACACCCCACTGGAGTACTATTCAGCCGTAAACAAAGAACGAAACCCTGTCATTCACAGCAACATTATGAGCTTGGAGGACATTGTGTTAAGTGAAATAAGTCAGGCACAGAAAGACAAATACTGCATATTCTGACTCATATGTGGAAGTTAAAAATGTTAATCTCATGTAAGTACAGAGTAGAATAGTGGTTACTAGATGTTGGGAAGGGTAAGGGGAAAGGTAGTAGTGAGAAGATGGTTAATGCAAACAATATTACAGCTAGATGAGAGGAATAAGTTCTGTGTTATATGGCACTGTAGGGTGACTATGGTTAACAATTGTTTTCAAAAAGCTCTCAGTCAATTTGAATGTTGCCAACACAAAGAAATGATCAGGCTGGGCGCAGTGGTTCATTCCTGTAATCCCAGCACTTTGGGAGTCCAAAGCAGGTGGATTACCTGAGGTCAGGAGTTTGAGACCCACCTAGCCACCATGGTGAAACCCCGTGTCTACTAAAAATACAAAAAAAAAAAAAATAGCCAGACATGGTGTTGTGTGCCTGTAATCCCAGTTACTCGGGAGGCTGAGGCAAGAGAATCGCTTGAACCTAGGAGGCAGAGGTTGCAGTGAGCCAAGATTATGCCACTATACTGCAGCCTGGGCGACAGAGCAGGAGTCCACCCCCCCCCCCCCAAAAAAAAAAAGAAAGAAAGAAAAGAAACATCAGTTTGAGGTGATGGGTATGCTAAGTATCCTGATTTGATCATTACACATTATATACCATGTATTGAAATACATGGTATACAATGATGTACGATGATTACATGTCAATTAAAAATGATAAGAAAAAAGATATTTCTTGACGTGGAAAGATGCTTATCATTAAACAGAAGATCAGGTCACCAAAATAGAAACTGTTTATATCAAGGATCAACAAACTTTTTCGGTGAAGAAGCAGACAGCAAGTATTTTCAGCTTCGTGGACCACATGATCTCTGTCACAACCACTCTGCTCTACTGCTGTATTGAGAAAGCAACCACAGATAATATGTAACAAATGAATGTACTTGTGTTCCAACAGTACTTTATTTCTGGACACTGAAATGTGAATTTCATATGAATTTTACATGTCACAAAAAATATCCTGGTTGAAATAAATGAACTGTAAAAACAACATTTGGGAGACATCTGGAGAATTCGGAATCCTGACTGGATATTTGTTGGTATTAAGGAATTTTAGCTAACTGCTCCTAAGTGTGATAATGATATTGTTCTTATGTTATAAAAAGGAGAAAAGCGTTTTTATCTTTTTGCAATATACACTGAAGTATTTCTGGATGGAATGATACGATGTTTTGCAATTGATTTAAAATAATCTGGTGTATGTGTGTTAGAGGGAATTGGTAGGAGAACTCTAAATAAAACGAAATAGATCATGTGTTGATAATTTTTGAAGTTGGGTGTTAGGTACATGAAAGTTCATTACATTATTTTCTCTATTATGCATATGTTTGTATTTTACCATAATGAATTTTGAACATGGCAAAACCCCGTCTGTACTAAAGATACAAAAAATTAGCCAGGCGTGGTGGCAGGTGCCTATAATCCCAGCTACAAGGGAGACTTAGGCAGGAGAATCCCTTGAACCCGGTGAGTGGAGGTTGCAGTGAGCAGAGATTACGCCACTTCACTCAGCCTGGGCAAAAGAGTGAAACTGCATCTCAAAAAACAAAAAACTACTATAATTTAATGCTTACCATGTTCTAAGAGACTGGAAGTATAAACAAGGAAAATACATTGCTTGCCCTTCAGGAGCTTATGATCTGCTGGGGAAAACAGACACATGAAATGACCAGGTATGCCATGATTACCTGCTGTGGTATCGGCATGACCAAATGCTGCAGGAGAACTGGATTCTGCCTGAGTTGGTCAGGAACAACTTGAAGGAGACAGTGAGGTTTCACTATTTCAGAAGTAGAATTTCTAGGACTTGATAACTTATGGGATGTGAAAAAGACAGAGTCAAAAGTAATAGAAACTTTTACTATGGCCACCTGGGTGGGTGGTGTGCCATTAATGGAGAAAGGTAATATGGGAAGAAAAATAGGTCAGGGTTGGGGCAGGCAGGGGAGAGTTCAGCCTTGGACCTACTGAGATTGAACTGCTACATCACACTGAGATGTCCCGGAAGTGGTTGAAACTTTTCTAGGCAGAAGGACTGGCAGTAACTAAGGTGTCAAGAGGGGAATGCACAGGATGTTTTTGGAGATCCTTCCAGATCCTGGACTGAAAGCCTAATAGGCTGGGGAGAGGCAGGAGTAAGGCTGTCTGGAGAAGTAGACATGTTTTCTGGGGGTTGTTTTGGGCTCCACCATTGATGGGACATGTGATGATTATGAAATGGATCCACTGCTTCCCTATGGGTTCCATTGACAAAGTCAGATGAAGGACTTAGCACCACTTTGGGGGGAAAAATCACTTGCCTGAAAAAAGCAATCACTTGAATGACTGTAATAAAAGTGATGAACACTCTTCTTTCATTGTTTTGGAAGTACAGTATAGAGGTTTGGATTGTGGGCTCTAGAACTATGCTGCTTGGTTTTAAATACTGGTTCCAGAATTGTTCGAGTTGCTTAAGATTCAGTTTCCTCATCTGTAAAGTATCTAAAGTATAAGAGTAAATAAAATGATGTAAACAAACTGTCTGTTACATAATACATTTTCAATAATGTAGAATTATTAGTTCTAATGGTACTTTTTGAAGAGAATGTAAAGGACTTGATTACTTTGTGTGCTGATAAATGCTCCATATTTCCTTCCAAGACTGTTTTAAATTCTATTGAAATCGAAGGCCATTTTCCTCATGCCCTTTTCCTTACTCAAACAGAAATGCAAAAGATCAGATCTGAGATCACACTACCTGATTTTAGTCTATTTAATTTCTTTTACTTCTTAATGCTGAAAACATTACCACAATGTAGCACACAAGTTCACAATTTGGGCAACCCCTTTCCTTTTATTCGTTTTGCTTGTTTTGCAACACACACTACAGTCCCTTACATGCTTTCAGTGGAACGATGTTGTTTCCATGACGCACAGAAACTGCATCTGACTCAAGGAGATGAAGTGTTAAGAGGCAGACAGGGCTGGCCTTGGGCGCAGACTAAACTGGGGCAATGTGGGAGGCAGGACAGCATGGCCTGTACCTAGAGCATCACCAATGTCTGCATGAGGGAGGAAGGGAGGAAAGAAGTGGAGGAGGCAGGAAGGAAGGTAGGAGTTGAGCAGAGATGGGGGTGAGGGTGACAACGGGGAAAGAAAAGAAGGAAGAATGAATAAAGGAAGAGGGAGGAAGGAAAAAGTCTTGAGAGGAATGAATCACAACTAACACTGGTTGAATGCCAAAGAATAGCCAGAAGCTTCCTTGAGAGAAAGTCCTGTGTCCAGAGCCTGCCATTATGGGTGCCTCTTGGCTGTTTCTTTTGGGCTGGGTGCAGGGCTGGTATGGGGTGCGGAGTTGTTTGTGGCCGAGCAAATTGTTCAGCGCCTTTCTATGATGGAGTGGGGTCAGATTGGCTTCCTCTTCTCCTAGGCAGTGGAGCAGGACTTCTCTTGCAGTCTAGAAGGACCAAATTTCAGTGCTTCTGAGGGTTTAGAAGGGGAAAAGAGAAAACCCAGGGCCCTGGTGCTAGGGGTAGAGAAGGGGACTTTACAAGGGCTTATGCTGCTGGTTTTCTGGTAAGGGAGACCGCCAGCTTGTTTGTGCAACATAAGGCAAATAGGAGTCATGAGGATCTGTTTGCTGAATCTATGTACACCACTGCCCCTACACCCGCCCCTGCCATCACGGTCTACCTCTATGGTGCTCCCTACAGTGAAGAATGACTTTCGGCAGATCGAGGGCCAATTCTCCCCATGAATCCAGCCCTTATTCCATCTCGCCTAGGCAGGAGACTTGACTCCTTTAGTAAGTCTTCCTGTCTGGCCAGGCACGGTGGCTCACACCTGTAATCCCAGCACTTTGGGAGGCCGAGGTGGGCAGATCACAGGGTCAGGAGTTTGAAACCAGCCTGGCCAATATGATGAAACCCATCTCTACTAAAAATACAAAAAATAGCTGAGCATGGTGCTGCACGCCCATAGTTCCAGCTACTTGGGGGGCTGAGGAAGGAGAATTGCTTGAACCCGGGAGGTGGAGGTTGCAGTGAGCAGAGATCTTGCCACTGCACTCCAGCCTGGGCGACAGCGTGAGATTCTGTCTCAGAAAAAAAAAAAGAAGAAAAAAAAAGTAAACCCTCTGTCATGCCTCACACACACACACCCCTCTCTACTGATTATCCCTAAGCTATTCACAAACAGGCTGTCATCTCTCAAATCACAAAGAGAGAAGGGAATCTTTTCTTTTCCTTCCTTTTTTTCTTTTTCTTTCTTTCTTTTTTTTTTTTTTTTTTAGACAGAGTCTGGCTCCATTGTCAGGCGGGAGTGCAGTGGCGCAATCTCAACTCACTGCAACCTCCGCCTCCTGGGTTCATGTGATTCTCCTGCCTCAGCTTCCCAGATAGCTGGGATTACAGGCATGCACCGCCACATCCAACTAATTTTTGTATTTTCAGTAGAGATGATGTTTCACCATGTTGGCCAGGGTGGTCTCTATCTCCTGACCTCGTGATCTGCCCGCATTGACCTCCCAAAGTGCTGGGATTACAAGCGTGAGCCACCGCACCCAGCGTTTCTTGTCCTTTCTCGCTCCTCCAGTTCTGCTCCATTTTTCTTCCCCTTTTCAATGGAAGGCCTGGAAACAGTTGTCTACCCTATGCTGTCTCTACTTCAACTCCAATTCCCTCTGCAACCCTGTTCCATCAAATCCTTCTACTTCCCTCAACCAGCACCACCCTAATCTAAACCACCATCAGCTTTGATAGAGCTACCGAGAAAGCCTCCTAATTAATCTCCCTGTTTCAATTTTTAATCTCCTCTGAACCATTCTCCATACAGTAGCCAAGGTGGTCTTTTAAAAACGTAAATCAGATCTGGAAAAAAAAAAAAAGAACAAACTATGGAAACACCCAACAACTTGGATGAATCTCAAGAGACTCAAAACCGAGTGAAAAAAGCCAATCTCAAAATGAATATTGTATGAATTAATTTACAAAACATTCTCTAAATATCAAACTTACAGAAATGGAGGATGTATTAGTGGTTGCCAATGGTGAAAGACTAGGGGAACTGAGGAGATGGTTATTGCTATTTTATCGCTATAATACAACAGGTGAGAAACTTGCAATGACGAAACTGTTTTATACATTGACAATGGTGGTGCAAAGAGGCCACAGTGATAAAGCTGTATAGAACTAAACATACACACCACACGCACACACGAGTAAAAGTAAAACTGGAGAAATCAAAATAAGATTAGTAGATTGTACTAATGTCAATATTCTGGTTATCTTGTAGTATAGTTTTGCATTGGGGGAAATTGGGCAAGGCGACCCCAGACCTCTCTGTGTTATTTCTTACAAATGCATGCAATCTACAATCATCCCAAAAGACAAAAGTTTAGTTAAATATAAATTGAACCATGTCACGCCTTGGTGTTGAGCCACTCAATCAATGCCCTCCCATTGATTTTTGAATGAAGTGGCCTGTCCATAGACTACACCTGCCAGTAGCATGCAATCCACGATCTGGTCCCTGTCAACCTGTCCAGCCTTACATTCTGGTACTCTACCCAACTCTCCTGGCGCCAATCACAATCGCCACCTTTTAGTTCCGAAGCATCAAGATTTGGTCCCTCCTTCTGGCTTGATTTCTGGCAAGCTTTTACCTGGCTCTTTCATTTCTTTCAGGGTTCAGCTTAAACGTCACCTTCTCCTTTCCTAATCACACTATTTGCACTTTTCCTGCACAGGCTTTATCCAAATTTGATTATTTTCTCACTTCTTTATTGTCTGTCTCCCACACTAGATTACAAGCTCCCAGCGCAGGAAGGGTACTGTCTGCAGACAATGCTGTTATCACCAGCGTCCGGCACTGTGCTTGGCACATGGTGAGGGCTCAGTAAGCTGAATGCTGAGTGAATGAATGAGACACCACGCGCCGCTTTGCCATCGGTGCTTTCTTAGTGACGTTAAAACGCTCTGGATGGTGGCGTTGGGATTATGGATGGGGCTTCTTTAGCTCCCTCCGGCTTGTTACTGAGGGGAGGGGTCGTCGGTGGGTCTTTCACCGCCATTCCCAGCCACCGGGTTCCGAAGTCGCGGGCCGAAACGGTGTGCGCCCCTAACCCGGGCCGCTTTACAGGGAGTGCGCAGGTTAGCGAGGCCCCTGGTGAGGCGAGACGCCACCCTCACTAAGCTGTCTTTGTTGCTCCCACCTCCCCAGACCCAATCGCCTTCAGTGACTTGTGACTCCCTCTGGCCTCGAAGGCCCGCGGCGCGTGGGAGGCGGCCCCGGGCGCCTCCAACCCGCCTTCCTCCCGGCCTTCAGATACCAGCAGGTCCTGGGGAAAAAGCCCGCCATCGCGTCCCCGCAGCCACCCTCTCCGCGCTCCCGAGCCCGGGAAGCAGCCGGGCCTCTCCAGTAGCTGGGGCACGTGGGCGCGTGGGATGCGTGGAGAGCCGCCCCCCTCCCCGCGTCCGCCAGGCCGCCTCCCGCGCGCGCGCCCCGCACGCAGCCCCAGTGCAGTGGGCAGAGCCGGGCCCGGCGCGCGCCCCGCCCCGCCCTGGGCCAGCCTCACCCGCCCCCGCGCTCCTGCTCTCTCCCCACCCTCCCTCCCCGCCTCCCCCGCGTGCGCCCCTCCCCTCGCGCCCCTCCCGCGCCCTACATCCACCGCCCGGCGGAGGGGGCTCAGTCCGCAGCCGCCGCCGCCACTGCCACCGCCGCGCTTCGGCCTCGGTGCAGGCAGCGGCCGCCGCCGCCGAGACAGCTGCGCGGGCGAGCATCCCCACGCAGTAAGCCTGGTTTCTCTCCGCGTGTGCGTGCGTATGTGCCTCCCGCCCGCCCGCGTCCTGGGTCCCGGGGTAGCGGCTGCCCTTCTGCCCCGCTGCCGCCGCGGCTCGGGGCTGGTCCCTGCAGTCCCGGCTGCCCGGCCTTCTTGGGCTGGGTACCTGCGGCCTCGGCGGCCTCGGTGGGGCTGGGGGCGTCCCGGGCTGCGGGGTGCGGGACGAGGGACTGTGAGGTCCCCTCTGGTGCGTGCCTCGGCCTCCCCTGGGTTTTCGCCTTGTTGGGGATGAGGAGGCAGTGCGGTGGAGGTGGGGGGATTGGGAGTGAAATGGGGGCTCTCTATGTTTTCCTGTGCGGGGGGGGGATGGTGAGGAGTGGGAAGGAAGTGAAGGGGGGCCCCTGGTTTTGTCACCAAGGATGGCGGGCAGTGGGGGGGTGGGGCGAGGTGGGGACACCTCTTGGTTTTCTCAGCCAGGATAGCTAACAGGGGCTGTGGGGAGCAGGTGAGGATGAAGCGGAGGTCGTCTCCTTTGGTTTTCCCATCAAGGATGGCGGGGATCGTGGAGGGGGGAGGTGGGAGACCTGCCTTGCTTCGCTCAAGGAGGATGGCGGGGGTGGCGACATGAAGGAGTAGAAGTGAGGGGGCTCTCCTGGGTTTTCGTGATGGGGATGCTGGGGGGTGGTGGTTGGAGGATGGGGGTGGGGTGCAGAATGAGGAGGGAGGAGGAAGGCCTGCTGTGGTTCTTCTCTCCAAGGGGGATGGTGGGGGCGGGGGTGGTTGGCGAGTGGGGGTGGGGAGAGGGGGGATTTCAGCTCCATCGTGGAATCTAGAGAAGCCCTAGGGTTCTATCACTGGCGTTGAGCCTTAGAAGGTGGGTTTTCAAAACTGCAAGGCGTGACCTTTCCCGTCTCAAAAAGCGTGAAATCCTGACAGGGTGCCGTCTGTTCTAGGTTCTGGGAGAGAGGTTTCTGCTTTCGAAGTTTCTGTTCCGTTCCTCTCTGCTTTTAGTCGTTCCAGGACTAGGTAAAGGTTTAAAAATCATTACGGCTAAGGGAAAGACTGTTGTGTCGTTCGTGTTGAGCACTGTATTATTTTCTGCATTTGGGAATGTGCGAGTTTCTCAGGTTTGTTTTCATTGCCCTTTACAAAAAAAGCCCGTACTAGGGAGACCCCTTGGGAAAAGAAAAGGACAAGGCTTATTAATGGCATGCCAGGTTTGGTTTTTGAATTTCCTGAAGGGCAGGAGATACATCCTTGTAGCATTTCGCTTGGTTTTCAGAAGAGTAGAAATAGTAGAATAAGCGTATGTCTTTGCTGGAAGTCCCCTTGTATTCATTTAAATTATCCCTTCGGGATTAACCGAGCCCCCTTTGATTTGGATTTGGAATAGATCCAGTTTTCCTAATTGGAGCCATCATCTTGTAATTGCTTGTAATTCTTCTCTGGGTTATCAAATCTATGGCAAGCTTATAGAACAGCAGGAATAGTTTTTTCCGTCGTCTTGATTAAGACAGTTTTAATGTAAATGTTATGGCCTTCCTTGGAAATGGGAACATTTGCAGAATAGCACAAGTTTAAATTATGGGCCCCCCTGGAATTTTGTAAAGCCTTTCCCGCCCCAGCTCATCTACAAGAACTGGGCCCTCCCGATCCTTACACTGAAGAAGCAAGGGCTTCTGGGATGGTAGCTTTGCCTTTACAAACTCATGCTCATGTTTGCTTAAGAAGAGTACGTATTAACAAGGCATTTGCCTTTTATGTGGTGAGAATATAGTGTTTTCCCATTTTTGGTTACATAAGGTTCCAATCAAGTCTTTACGTTCAGTCTTTAAAAATGCTTATTTAACATTTTTAAGGGCAAATATAATCTTTATGCAACAGGAAATTGGTCAGATAGGCCTTGATTTGTGCAAATCACCTCACAATAAGTACACAGTCTAAGACAACCATATAGATTCTATAACCATATATGGTTTTTGAAATTCTAGGCCACCATTCCCATATTTAATTTTCAGAAAAGGAAAAATTTTTTTCAACCAAGTCTAGATTTTTGAGTGAAACTAAGAAAAATTGTGTAAGATTTGAATTGATGAAATTCCTCTTGTATAATAGCAGTGCGTTGGAGAGTAAATATATATTAAATGAATGGACTGCTAAAACAAGATAATTATTTTTTACTGGAAGTATTAAACTGGAAATGTTTAAGAGGAAATAGATTTTGGGTCACAAAGATCAACAAGAATGCATTTATTTGCACTATTGTGTTATAATGTTAATATGGTATTCATTCTGTGCCCAAGTAACAATAGAAAAAATAGCATATTTTTATAATACAACTTAAGTTCTTTTTCTGTGAGGAGTAGAATACAGAGAGAAGCATATTGACAGGAAATGAGCTTTAAGTTTCTCTCTGGACAAAAGGGTTAAATGGCGTATCTTTTACCTGGCTTTTTGAAAATCTGTTGCCCTCTAAAACTGGAAGAAAAAAAGATGAAAGATATTTCAGGAATGAACAGAAATCGGATCAAATTCTCTTGCTAGGTGCGCTTATAACTTTTACTGATACCCATTTGAAAATTTGTAAATCAAGTTTTCATCTACGAAATTTACCCTCACCTCTAAAGTTTGAGCATTAAAAAAGTTTGTTGAAGGCCTGGAAGGTAGTGTCCTGCGACTGAAGCCTGTTTTCCGACACTCCACCTCCTAGTTCCCTTCTTCCCCTCGCCTCTCCCCCCCCCCCCCCACACTCTGGTGCCAGTGACTTTGGCTTTTATAACCTTGTGGGAGTTGAACCGAATGTTCCTTCTTGCTTGAACTCTAGGCCTTATCTATTTGGCTGCTTTCCCCAACTTTTGCCTACTGAACTTTTTTTTTGGTTAATTGAACTATCTAGTTGTTTGGATTTGGGATAAAAGGGAGTAGACTATAATAATTTTCTCTTAAAAGATCTTTTCTTTTAGCTCCTGTGGAACATGAGCAGAGAAAGGTTCTTTTTTGGTTAGTGGTGTAGTTAATTAAGCAGAATATATGACTGTTAGTTTATTCAACAAACATTTGCTGAGTTACCTCCTCTGTTGGAGGCTCTGTGCTGGGTGTGGGGGTATATGGTTGATAAGAAATGGCTTCTGCTTTTCTGGTGCAGTTATGACAATGAAAAATCGACAATGAATCCGTTGTGAATAATCAAGAATTGTCTGGAGTTTTTGGACATACACATGGCAACCTTCTATACAGTAAATCTGCTTCAACCATGCAAACAGTGGGGGCGTTTCTTTCCGGTCACTTATTCACTGCATCGTATGTACCTTGCCTTCTCAATGAAGACATGTGTTTTCTTTTTTTTTTTGTTTTTCATTTTGGGAGATCATATGGTTTATAAGTCATGTTAGGGTCTATGGCCTTTTCTTTTTTTAAAAAATTAAGTTTTATGTAAACTAAGACATAGCCGATTTCTTGATGTTTATATTCAGCTTTGTGTTACCGTATACAGTAGGGAGAAGTGGATGGCTGGCATCCCTTCCTGTGACTTCATGCATCTCTGGTGGCAAACTGGGCCTCCCCAAAATATTTTTCTGGAGTTGACTTTGAATTATGGATAATAATGGATGATGGAGCCCAGAAAAGTGGGGATAGTCCTAAATAGTAGCTGGAATAAACCTTTCATCTTCTGCAGGGCTACTTCCTGAGTGCCTGGAGAAATTCCCTCTTTATGGATAGTGCCACCCCGGTGATTTTCAGCCAGGGCGATTTTGCCCCCCAGGGGTCACTCAACAATTTTTGCCAGATGCGGTCTACTGGCATTCAGTTGGTTGAGGCAGGTATGCTGCTTAAATATCCAACAACACATAGGGCAGTGCCCGGCGGCAAATAATTATCTAGCCTGAAATGTCGATAATGCTGAGGTTGATGTAATTTCCTCCACAAAATGTAGTAGAACATAATTCCAGGAGAATGGAGAACAATAACAGTGTCTTGAGGTGACTGAGTAGTTGGCAGAGCTCACTTTATTAGTCTCAAAAATGACTAGTTCCAGCTGGGTGCTGTGGTTCACGCCTATGATCCCAGCACTTCGGGAGGCTGAGGCAGGCGGATCACGAGCTCCGGAGGCAAAGGTTGCTGTGAGCTGAGATTGCACCACTGCACTCCAGCCTGGGTGACAGAGCGAGACCCTGTCTCTAAATAAATAAATAAGACTAGTTGCTGCATACTAACCTGAAGAATTAAAGAAAATAACAGCCACCATTTATGGCACTTACTCTGTGCCAGAGGACTTGTATACATTATATATTCTCTTCGTTTTGTAAATGAGGAACCACGCTCAGAGAGGTAAAGGAACTTGCCCAGGGCCTCAGCTGGTCAAGGTTAGAAATAGAAATCAGAATTAAGATTATTACTCCTTTAAGGTTCATGGTTTTAAGCACAACTACGTATTATCTCCCTTGCGGCACACATCAGTCAAAATCTTAACAAAATAAAAATTACTATATGTCTTATATACCATTGGGTTTGCCTGAGAGTAATTACAACCATGAATATTAAATGTGATTATACTTGGAGTAAGTGACAAGGAGTAGGGGGAAAAGGGAACCAACATTAATTGAACACCTACTAAAATTTCAGGAAGCACACAATTAAATATACACCCATTGTCTAATTTGATCCTCACAGCAACTCTGCAGTTATGATGCACATTTCACAGATGAGAGTGGGAGATGTTTGGTAAGTAACTTGTCTAAGATTGCACAACTAATAAGCAGCAGGGTTGGGATTTGAAATGATGTCCCACAACTAAGTCACTCTTTGCTGCTTACTCTAAAGTTTGGAAGTAAGTTGAGCTTCTTGGAGAGAGGAGGGTAGCTGGTCCTAGGTAAAATGTAATTTCAGGCTGGGCACAGTGGCTCACGCCTGTAATCCCAGCACTTTGGGAGGCGAAGGTGGGTGGATGACCTGAGGTCAGGAGCTCAAGACCAACCTGGCCAACCCTGTCATGGCTAAAACACAAAAATTAGCCGGGTGTGGTAGCGGGTGCCTATTATCCCAGCTACTCTGGAGGCTGAGGCAGGGAGAATTGCATGAACCAGGAGGCAGAGGTTGCAGTGAGCCGAGATTGTGCCACTGCACTCCAGCCTGGGCAACAGAGCAAGACTCTGCCTCAAAAAAAAAAAAAAAAAAAAAAAGGAATTTGAAAGGTAACGTGTAGTAGATGATGGGTTATATTCAGGTAGAGAATAGAGAGGTGGAATCGCTGTTCCTTCCTCAGCTGATGAGAATTGAATTCTACATGGAATTTGTTCTAGACATATACTCATATCGAAACAGTGATTGTCATTTTGTTCAACTTCATTTTCTATCTTATCTGAATTTTCCAAGCTGTGCTTTGATAACCATAAACCTGGACGTTATGGAAATCTGTGCTTATCCTTTCAGTAGATCACCTTTCACCTTTCTTAGGGCTGTTCTGCGGAACTTAGGGGTGACAGCATTTGGTTTTTGTTTTCTTTTTACACAATTTAAACATTTGTGCTTGCTATGGAAGTTGTTTTTATAATACGCAGTATCAAATTCATACTTGTGTTTTCCGTACGGGGGTGTTTTGTTTTGACAACTAAATATTTATTTTAAGTTTTGATGTGTTTTGTTTCAGAGCACAAAAAGAGGAAACATTTAAAAACCAGTCCAATCACAATCATTTTGTCTGGAAAGCATCTTTTAGGGGGACGGGGGGGGGCAGGAAAAGGACCGCATGTTTCATTTCATTTACTTCAAATTGGAAAGGAATTTTCACCGTGATTCTCAAGAGCCAGGATGCTGGAAAAAATGTTATTTAGATGAAATAACATTAAATGTGTTTTGATTTCCACATAGAACTGTGAGCCATAGATTCTGATTATAATAATAATGTCCTGATTCTACCACAGCAATCAGCCACTTGGGTAATCAACGACTATGTATAGACATCTGATTTGTCCCATCACCCATTGATTCATTCTAGAGTAGACTTGAAAAATCTGATAGAATTCGCAAGAATGAATGATCCTTTTGAAAACCAGATTTTTCAATGAGAATAGTACTTTTTTCTTGTAGGGAAATGCAGAAAATATAGAAAAGCTTCAAGAAGAAAACAAAAATCAGTCATAACCCACCATCCAGAAATTAATGACAGTATTTTGTATGTCCTTTAAAAATGCAGTACTTTCTGAAAATGGTGGATTCAAGCCCATTGTACAACCTCTAACTTATATAGTCTATTATTTAAAAAAAAATGACTAGGAGATTTTTCTGAATGATTGCTGCATCTCTAGATAGAAGTCACGGTCTTAACCCATGAAAAGGGAAAGCTGCCAGGAAGTTGGAGAACTGTGCTATAGCCTCTTCCTGGCAGCTGTGTAAAGAAGCTTCAGGATAGCTCCTTCAAATTTCTCCTCTTCCAGCTTGAATGATCGAGTTTCAGTGCTAAAAGAGGCTGTCAGTACCTACCCCCTGTTATTTTACAGATGAGGAAACTGAGGCTCAAAGGGACCAAGCACCTAATGTGCTAATGTCAGAGTTCCAGCTTGAATTTTTAGGTTGTCTTCATAGGTAGATAAACTTTTATTTCCTAAAGATTTCTCACAGTCAAGAACTTTTTCATGGCCTGTCCCTCAAAAGAACAAGTTCTTCTGCTGGGAATATACTATAAAGGATACTAAAAGGTCAAGTATAATATTTCCTAATTTCAGAATATGTTCAGAACAAGTGTGGGCAGTACAGGAATTTTTCATGTTACTTGCCTTATTGAAATTGATCATTCAGTGGTGAGGAACCTCTTGGATGCGTCTAGCTCTCAGTTTAATTTCCCCTCTTCTATGAGGCAAGTGCCAAGGCATATGAAGTATGCCCATAGGTACAAAAACGAAAGATGACATTAAAAGAGTCTTAAAAAAATAAAATAAAAGAGTCTTTAGACATAGTAGCCTGGAAGATCAAAATTAGAGCTTTGGCTTCATGAAAGTATTTTTTTTTTTATAAAGGGAGATATCTGTTGAAATTGTGGGATAGAGGTTTTAAAGATTGCATCTGTTTCCAAACTAAGGTGGAAAGTTAATTGTAGTAAATGCATGCGGTGTGGTATCATTAAACTGCACACATATACATGAAATTATTGTTTTAATCTGGCATTCTTTTTTATTTTTTGAGATGGAGTCTTGCTGTGTTGCCCAGGCTGGAGTACAGTGGTACTCTCTTGGGTCACTGTGACCTCTGCCTCCCAGGTTCAAGTGATTCTCTTGCCTCAGCCTCCCGAGTAGCTGGGATTAGAGGCACGTGCCACCACACCTGACTAATTTTTGTATTTTTAGTAGAGACAGGGTTTCACAATGTTGGCCAGGCTGGTCTCAAACTCCTGACCTCAGGTGATCCGCCGCCTTGGCCTCCCAAAGTGCTGGGATCACAGGCGTGAGCCACTGCACCCGGCCTTAATCTGGCATTCTTAAAAAAATCAGTTATTTCTCTTTCTTCCCCCTTTTCTCCTGCCCCACTTCATTTCTTCCTGTAGCTGTGTGAGCGTCACACTCTCTTTGTGTCTGTTCCACTCTCAGGGTGACTCTTCTTTTAGTCCACCAGACTGCACCCACTTTCCTTTTTCCAGGCTCTCCATGTATCCATATCCCTCTATCACATTCATCTGCCACTGCATCTTGCCCTTGTCCCCGTTTTCTGGTGTTACAATTACCCCACCCTGGGCTGGGCCAGGGCTGTTTTTCAGCCTAGGCTGGGCAGGGAAGCTGATCTCCAGGGCAGGTGTGGAGTGAAAAGAGTTGCAGTCACTCTATACAGAAACGTCATTGACAAAATAGGATTAAACAAAATATGTAAAGAGATTATATAGGCTATGTGAACTTGTGAACACAAAATCATCCCTTCTTTACAGCCAGAGACCCAGCAAATGCTAAAGCTACATGAAATAATGAGTATGGATACCTATTGCCAAATGCTTACTATCTGAACAAGTGAGAGAATTGCACTCTTGCCTAGGGGTGTATTTTTAAGTAGTTTTTGCTTCTATTCCTTATTATTGCCTGCTAATAGATACGTATATTGTCAGTAAGTAACCAAACTCTCCCCAGCTTCCTGTAGTACACTGTATTTCTCTTCTGAACATGGATTTTCCTCTGTGTTTAAACAACTGAGATTTACTTGTGCCTCATTCTTGAACTACTATAGATATAAAACGCTCAGATAGAAAATACCCGTGGACTGTTTTTGAAATGCAGTGAAACCTAGAAAAAGAAAAGAACAATCAAAATAATAAGTATCTCCTGTCAGCATTTTACTGCTTGTAGAATTGATGTTCTGTTTACCCACATAAAAACTCTCTGGATGTTATTCCTATTGCAAGACGTAGTAGTTTTTGCTCCTATTCCTTATTATTGCCTGCTAATGGCTATGTACATTGTCAGTAAGTGACCAACTCTCCCCAGCTTCCTGTAGTACACTGTATTTCTCTTCTGAAAATAGATTTTGCTCTGTATTTAAACCACTGAGATTTACTTCTGCCTCATTTTTGAACTACTATAGATATAAAAGACACAGATAGAAAATACCTGTGGACTGTTTTTGAAATGCAGTGAAACCTAGAAAAAGAAAAGAACATTCAAAATAATAAGTATCTCTTATCAGCATTTTACTGCTTCTATTTACTCACATAAAAACTCTCTGGATGTTATTCCTATTGCAAGACATTAAATGTTCCATAGACTTTTTTTTTTTTTTTTTTTTTTAGCACAATCTCGGCTCACTACAACCGCCACCTCCTGGGTTCAGGTGATTCTCCTGCCTCAGCTTCCCCAGTAGCTGGGACTATAGGCATCTACCACCATGCCCAGCTAATTTTTGGTAGAGATGGTGTTTTACCATGTTGGCCAGGCTGGTCTCGAACACCTGACGTCAGGTGATCCGCCTGCCTCGGCTTCCAAAGTGCTGAGGTTATAGGTGTGAGCTGTTCCATAGACTTTCTAATCACAAGAATTCGTAATATTCACAAGATTTTAACTTTCCTTTTCAGTACTAAGGAAATGATTGCTGGGAATGCAAAGCCTTTATTGGCAAGATTGTTTTGACAAGGATGGCACAAAATTAATGTCTATACTTGATTAATTTATAAGTCTTGTCATTCACTTTTAGTTTTAGAGTGTGGATTAGGCTGTTTGATTATTGTCAGATTTGAAATGTATGATTTATGAGACATTAAGGCTTGGTTTTCCAGTGCACTCTGCCAGGTCTACTTTTATGCATCATTCTTGTTTGGGAAGCTGATTGCGAGTCTGCCTACAGACATAATCAATCACCTGCACTTTCAGGTGGCCAGGTGGACTGAAGTAACAGGTTTCCCCCCAGGCTTCTCAGAGACTAAAGAGTGTACACACACACACACACACACACACAGAGGCAGACATGCAAATTATCAGTCCAAAAATATTTGTATCACTAAGCCGAAGCAGTGGATTTAGACATTCGACTTAACAAACTGTTTTTCAACAAGTTCTAGCAACTACCCTGTAAATGAGCGTCAGTTCACCTACAACAATGAAAAGATAAAGTCCTTGGCCACAGAGCTTCTAGAGGCTGAAGAGGCACTTTAAGTTGCTTGTCAAAGATTCCACACCTTCAGATGCCAGAGTCAACACAAGTTTTCAAACCCTAGACCCATTCCCTTCTGGACCACAGAAGGTCTGCCTCTTTTAAAGAAGGAATTTTCCAACGCACTAAGCACAGCTAATCACACGAAGGAAAGAAACCAGGCAGCGAAACTCACATGAGGAAGTGAAAGTTTATACTTGCATCTTATAGCCGATGGCCTTTGTTAGAGCCACTTTAAAAATGCCAACTTTACTGATCACAATTTAGGTACAAAAACCGGCATCCAAGTAAAATCTCCAATTTGATGAGTTTAGACAGATGTATATACCCATGAAACCACTGCCCCAATCAGGACGTGGAATGTTTTTATCACCCCCATGAGTTTACCCCTGCTCCTTTTCCAGTAACATTTTTCCTCCACCCCTTTCCCCAGACATGCTTTTATGTGAGAGCCATTTTCAAAACTCAGATTTGAAAGTTTGTGGATCTTCCTCTATAAAAAGACTAGATTTATGTCCAAAATACAATTGTCTTCTCTATGTTTAAAATAATATTACAGAGAAATTCTGGGTATTGATTTTTTAGAATCTTTTCCTGATCCTCTGCAAGTAAGCTACTTAGTAAGCAGTTTCATTATGTGCTTGAAGAGAAATTACACCCAAAAGAAAAACAATTTTGATAGAAAAGCAGTGTATGTTCTTCCCAAGTACTTACAGTGAGATGTCAAATCCTTCAGGAACAGGAAAAGTAAAATTTGAATTTTGCTTCATACTGATTTGTAAAGTAAAAATGAAGACCGAGAAGAAAGGTTATCTGTCTAATCTATGTAATCATTCATCCATCCATCCCTCCAGCTAGTGTGTGTATATATGTTTCTATATAAAATTACTATGTGTTAATAACTCTATCCCTTGAGGCTTCCAAAAGATTTGAAGGCTTCAGAGCGAATTTTCTGTGCAAGAAAGGTGTACCATCTTTACACACTTAGGTGCAAAGCAAGCTTTTCATATGCTGTTATTATGCTCATTGATATATTTAATCAAACTAATAATTATTGGGCAATTTAAAGTCTACTTCATTGAGGTGCAGTTTGTCCCTTCCTTTGTCACCTTCTAGAAAAATCCAAGTGTCAAACAATACTTCGCTGGCTCTTTCTCTGTTCTGTTGCCACTACTTTGGTATGCATCTAGTCTCCTCTTGCCACTCTCGATTTCTACTGTTTCTGCCCTATCTTCCTTCCCTGACTTTCCGCCTCCATGTCTTTCCCGTCTCCTGATGTCACTTCTCTTGCACTGCTCTGCTTTCTCATGAGAAAGCCATTTTTATAAACTTCTCAAGACCGAGAGGGCAGCAGACTAATTCCAACATGTCAGATAGTGTCTTGGAGTCTGTTTCTCCTGTGATCAAACACTTTTCACACTCCTTTCCAGTTTTGAGCTGTACTGGAGATTGGAGAGTTGTGAAAGCATGGTTTTTGGTTTTCAGATGATCAAAGTTGAATATACTTGCTGGGCAGTGTTATGACCGTCTTTGAAACCACGAATCATTCAAAATAAGGGAATAGTTTACATTATAATATTCCTAGAAAACTTCCTTTGATAACTGTAAAGCAATTAATATTGTCCTGAGATAAGGTGATTTATTGTTTTTCAGAATGGGCCATAAAGATGTTAAAGAACCCCTTCAACATTTGTCCAAACCTATAAAATGCACAACACAAAGAATGAACCCTAATGTAAACCATGGACTTTAGTTCATAATAACGTATTAACATTCGCCCATCAATTGGGACAAATGTACCACATCAGTACAAGATGTTTATAAAAGGAGAAACTGGGCAGTGGATGCTAAGGAGGTATATAGAAACTTAGTACTTCCTGCTTAGTTTTTCTGTAAACCTAAAACTGCTCAAAAATAGTCTGCTAATTGAAAAAAGCTCTTCAAATATATGGGTTTCAGAAATACAAAGTCTAGATTGGGAACTCTTTATTATTACCTTGGGGATTAAAGTCCAGTGTTTGTGGCCAGGTGTGGTGGTTTATGTCTGTAACCCCAGCACTCTGGGAGGCCAAGGCGGGTGGATCACTTGAGACTAGGAATTTGAGACCAGCCTGGCCAACATGGCAAAACCCTGTCTCCACTAAAAATACAAAAATTAGCCGGGCATGATGGCATGTGCCTGTACTTCCAGCTACTCGGGTGGTTGAGGTGGGAGAATCCCTTAAACCTAGGTGACGGAGGTTGCAGTGAGCTGAGATGGCACCACTGCACTCAACCTGGGAGACAGAGTGAGACACTGTCTCAAATAAATAAATAAATAAAATCCACTGTTTGTTTTTCAGAATGAGTAAAATAAGAGACGTGTTTCTCGAGTGATGTAACTTGTGGCATGAGCCCCTGAAAAGGGAAACTATGAGCTTCCAGGAGAGCTCCCCAGTACTTCCGATGCCATTCCTAGTGGCACAATAGTCAGTAGATAGGTCAGTGGGAGCACTGGGCTGGGACTTCGCATGCCACCAGTGGAGTCCCAGATTTGACAAATTCCCTGCCCTACAACACAGTAGGGCCCTCTTTTGATCCTTACATTTATGGTATTGCCAGCAACAGTGACAGCTGGTGAGCATATGCCAACTCCAAGCCAATATCCAGGTCAGAGTTCGATTGCTTTGGGCCAAAGGCCATTATTGCATGGCTTGTAGAAGCATAGACCCAACGCCAGAACTTCCATGCACTTACTCCATATGGACAGCTCTACAGTAAATGTGTGAAAAGATTCAGTTTTTATAGGCATTAACATAAATGGTTTCTTTTTTATTGGAACTGGGTAGCTATGATAAGCAATTACAAGTATGCATTGCTTTCTTGAGTTGGCAGTGAGAACAGAACATTCTGTGGTATGTGTAGTAGGGGTGAGGGGGAGAATCAGGTCTAAGAGGGACATCTCAACTAACAAGGAAAAGAAAAAAACTGAGAAGGCATCAAGAATTAGAAGGCAAATGGGAGCCATCACTCAAGCACCCGGGTATTTTGTTGTTGTTGTTGTTGTTGAGACAGAGTTTCACACTCATTGCCCAGGCTGGATTGCAATGGGACGATCTCAACTCACCACAACTTCTGCCTCCTGGGTTCAAGCGATTCTCCTGCCTCAGTCTCCCAAGTAGCTGGGATTACAGGCATGCACCACCACACCCAGCTAATTTTTTGTATTTTTCGTAAAGATGGGGTTTCTCCATGTTGGTCAGGCTGGTCTTGAACTCCTGACCTCAGGTGATTTACCTGCCTCGGCCTCCCAGAATGCTAGGATTACAGGCGTGAGCCAGCGTGCCTGGCTAACATCCAGGTATCTTAAAGAAGTTGTTGTCTGTCAGGACTGTGATAAGACCCAGGGTGAAAAACTTCATAGTTCATGCGATTATCTGAAAAACACCAATAAAGGGAACAGTTGGTTATAGAGTTCACCTGTTTATTTTTATTTTTGAAATGGTGTCTTGCTCTGTCACACAGGCTGGAATGATCATGGCCCACTGCAGCCTTGACCTCCCAGGCTCAAGCAATCCCTCTACCTTAGCCTCCTGAGTGGCTGGAGACTACAGGTGTGCACCACAACACCTATCTAATGTTTTAGTTTTGTAGAGGCAGGGTCTCACTGTATTGTCCAGACTGCTCTCAAACTCCTGCTTGTTTAGCTTATTAAACTTTATTTCGTATATTGGAAATAATTATTAGTGTACACATCTGTTATGTATACTCATTGTTACATCTATTGTTAGACAGTTTTTTTCCTTAATTTCATTGGTTGCCTGAATTGACTATATATGTGGTACCACCTGTTAGACGAAGATTTTGATGAGGAAAGGGAGAAAAAGGATAAAAATAACCTCTCCCTCAAGTCCCATTTCGTGATGGAAGCTGGGATTCCAGTTCAGTGGCCAGGCCAACTGGTCACTTGATGCCAGTAGTGAGCCAAATGGTGGCACTGCCACTGCATTTCTTTCAGTCAGCTTCACAGTTGACACCAAATCCTGCAGCTGATGGGACTTTATAGCAATTCTTGTTGATTTGAAAGATGGCAAAAGTCACCATCTAACCAAATCATAGTATGTTTGTTTCCCAGGTATAGACAGGCTGGGTTAGTCATTGGGCCTGGCGTAGTCATGCTCCCTAATTGCTGTAAGTACCTGGAAGTACTAGGGGAGGTGTAGTGGCAGTGGCTTGTGGGACAGGCATGTGACAGCATCCTTTTGCCCCCTTGCTGCTCACCCACCTGCTTCTTGCCACCCATTGGCTCCTCTTCGTCTTCCCCTCCATCTCCTCTTTATACTTAATCCAGCTACTTTTGAATTTTCTGTTAAGGAACCAGGAGGGCCTCAGCATGAAAAAAAATGGCATAAATATTCAAACCACCAGAGCAACGCACTTTATAATTCTTGGACTGCCTGATTGTTACTGCTGCAGTGTTTTGTTGGTGTTAAATGGGACTTAGGGTATTTTGTAAATATTTTCTGACATACAACTTGAAAGTTGAATTTTGTCACCTTATAAACGTAGTTATCTTTTCTGCCACTTTTAAACCCCGGTAAGTTTTCCTTATGTGCTTGTGATTATCCCTATAGCAGATAACAGCAGCATGCGTGCTGATATGAGAGATTTGCTCCAGGGCCGATTGACTGGAGCAGAGCTGCCCAGTTGTTGAAGTGTAAGGAAACAGTTCATGGAGTGCCAAAGCCAACTTAGTAAAAGTATGGGGATGAGTATTTAGTAAGATGAAATAAAAAAATGTTTGTCAAGTGCTTACTCACATGAGCAAGGCACTTTTCTAGGCTTGCTAGATACTGTGGGGAGCCTTAAAATAACAGTGGTCTCTTCAAGGCCAGGCATGGTGGCTCACTCCTGTAATTCCAGCACTTTGGGAGGCCAAGGTGGGCAGATCACTTGAGGTCAGGAGTTCAAGACCAGCCTGGCCAACATGATGAAACCTGTCTCTGCTAAAAATACAAAAAAAAAAAAAAAAAAAAAAAAAAGGGCGTGCTGGTGTGTGCATGTGCTTGCAGCCACTTGGGAGGCTGAGGCAGGAGGATCACTTGAACCTGGGAGATGGAGGTTGCAGTGAGCTGAGATTGTGCTACTGCACTCCAGTTTGGGTGACAGAGAGAGACCCTGTCTCAAAAACAACAACAACAAAAAACAGTGATCTCTTCAAGCAAAGAACTCCCATTCTAATTGTAGGTGGAAAGAGTACTGAACTGCATAGGGTGTGGGGAGGGAGTCAGGAGTTTTAAATCCTAGCCCAATTTTTGCCACTAAGCATTGGAACCTCTGGGAAAATCATCTCCCCACTCTGGGTCTCAGTTTATAAAAAGGCAACTGAACAAGATAATCTTTAAGATATTCTGTGGATTGATTCATAAATGTGGAAGAGATTCTGGAAAACAGAAGCTTGAGGCCAAGAGTTCCAGACCAGCCTGGGCAACATGGTGAGACTGTGTCTCTACAAAAAATAAAAAAAATTAGCCCAGTGAGGTGGTGTGCGCTTGTAGTCCCTGTTACTCAGGAGGCTGAGGTGGGAGGATCGCATGAGCCCAGGAGGCTGCAGTGAGCTATGATCATGCCACTGCACTCCATCCTGTGTGGCAGAGTGAGACCCTGTCTCAAAAAATTGTAAGCGTAAAGTACATATATCTATACTATGTAATACTAGTTGTGACTATAGATCAGTGTTTTTCAAAGTGAGATCCTTGGATCAGCATCATCAGCACCACGAGCTTGTTAGAAATGCAAATTTGACGGGCCCCACTCCAGACCTGGAGAATCGGAAACGCTGGGAATGGGGCCCAGCCATCTGTGTCCTAACAAGGTCCTCTCTCAGGAGATTTTGAGGCACAATAAAGTCTGACAATTAGGCTGTAGGAATTTGGGGCAGTGGTTCTCAGCCTCGGCCATACAATAGATTCATCTGAGGAAACTTGCTCGGGGGTGGGGCATTGTCTTTGTTTGTGTTGCTATAACAGAATGCCTGAGACTGGGTACCTTATAAAGAACAGAAATCGATTTCTCATGGTTCTGGAGACTGGAAGTCTAAGATCAAGGTGCCAGCAGGTTCGGTTGTCTGGTGAGGGCTGCTCTCTGCTTCCTAGATGACACTTCACTGCTCCAGCCTCCAGAGGGGAGGAACGCCCTGCCCTCATGTGGCGGAAGGTAGAAGGGCAGGAGAGCCAAAGGCTCTCATGGAGCTTTAATTCCATCCAAGAGGGAGGAGCCCCTGCAGTTTAATCACCCCACCTCTTAAAGTCCCCACCTCTCAATACCATCACATTGACAAATAAGTTTCAACACCTGAATCTTGGGCACATAAAAAACTGTAGCAGGCACCCAGACATCACTAGTTGCTTTGGCTCCCCAGGTGCAGCCAATTTTGAGAATCACTGGTTTAGGGGACAATGGCATGAGCCAAGACTCCTGTCATTCTCTAGTGGCAGTGAACCTCAGATGCAGGGAGTTAGCCAAAGCCAGAGGCTTGAATTTCATGCTAAGAAACTTTGCCTTTAGATTACTATAGAGAAAGGTTTTTGGCAATGGGAGTGATATATTTGAGGTGGTACATTTGAGAGATGATTCTGATGCTAGCTATATGAAGAAGAGGGCATACCCATAGTTAAGAAATCTGATGAAATAGTCTGGTGTGAAGTGATAATGGGTCCAATTAGGACCATAGATATAAAATTATAAGGAAGAAAATGTATGAAAGCTCGTTTGCAGGAAAATTGGGCAGGGTTTGGCGCTGGTCGCTGGGGTGACAGCAGTGTTAGATTGCCTTTGGTTCAGGAGCTCCTCTCAGATTTCTGGGATGGCCAGTGCTCTCTAGATGCATCTGGCAAAATTGTTATGTATGGATCTGTACAACTCTGTGTTTTTTGTTGCTTTGATTTAGGAGTTATAATGCGGAGGTGATCTACAGCAAGTTATAGAAAAGTACAGAATTGTAGTCACCTCAAAAGCTACCCATGGTCATCATGTCAGAGGAAAAAAATGCTGTTTTTCTCTTAAGGAAAGAATGCTTGGAGTTGTGGGAAAGTTGTAAACTTGGCAATGAGTAATTCAAGCCTATCAGTCAATTAAGTGGATTTTTATTTTATCATTTGTTTTATTTGGGAGCTGCTGTAATAGTCATTGAGAAGACATCAGTCTTCATATTTTTAAAACAAAACAAAAATACCATTGAACATTAGGGCAAAGGACAAGAATTTCAAGGTTTTACTTTTTGACTTTAGCAAATATTTTCTGCTCCACTTTTCCTGCTAGATTTTGCCATTTCACTTGTGTTTTTGCTTTGTTTCAATTTGTTCTTTGTGCTTGATAACTGTAGTTTCCTCTATTTTTTTTTTTTTTTTGAGACATAGTCTTGCTCTCTTGCCCAGGCTAGAGTGCAGTGGCACAGTCTCAGCTCACTGCAACCTCCGTCTCCCAAGTTCAAGTGATTCTCATGCCTTGGCCTCCCAAGTAGCTGAAATTATAGGCTCACACCACCATGTCTGGCTCATTTTGTTGTTTGTAGTAGAGACAACTGGATTTCACGATGCTGGCCAGGCTGGTCTTGACCTCCCAAAGTGCCAGGATTACAGGCATGTGCCACTGTGCCCAGCCTCTATTCTATTTTTGATGGCTTTTTTATTCATAAGTATTCTTAATGTTTTAATATTCCAGTTAAAAGTACGTATTTTTCCCTTTATGTTTTCCCCCAATATACTTACTCTTCCTTTATGACCAAAAATTCTTTGAATTTGCATCCAGAAATGGCTCACAGAAAGAGCTCCTTTGTATTTATTTAGGGCATGGTGGGGCTTTTTGTTAGTTTCCAGGTCATGCCACATCTGGAAGGAAAGACACCTTTTATTTACTAATTTCAAAATCTATAAAAGCAGAATCAGTATTGTAAAGGGTTGCATATATTCCTATGCAAAGTTAAAAATGACTCACTACTCCAACTTTGGTAAATGTGTGCACTTTTTAGTTTTTGAAAGAACTGCAAAAATCCGCCAAAAAATCTGGACTAATCACAATTTGAAATTTTTAGTATATCTAGTAGATATCTTTTAAAGATATAACTCATCTTTTCCCAAACTTGATAAGTATAAATCCTCTCTTTCCAAATTGTGAGGAATATTATGATTATATCATATAAAATAAATATAGAAACGTGTGGGATAAATGATCTTCCAGAGTATGGCATATATCACCAGATAATACTCTAACTAAATACAAGGACACAAAACTGGACTTTATTATATTTCTGTAACTGGAAATACTCTTCTAGTTTTTGCTTGTTTATTAAATTAATATGCTGTTAAAGATTTCGTTATGTTGTAGATCTTGATTATGTTGGAATTATTAAAAATAAGGCATCTTTCATCTGTACTGCTTATTTCCAATAAATTATTTAGCCAAATGAGAGCCAGTTTACCAGTTTTTTTGCTAAAGGAAATGAGCCAGTGGCTACCTCAGTTGTATTTATCATTGCCTTTTATGGTAAACATTTAAAATGTGTTTTTAATGGTGTGCATGCCAATGTTTCTGACCTCTATAGTAGCATAAGTATTTGAATAAATGTGAGGTAATTGAGAAGTCTGTGCCGCCCAGTACCATCACAAGTGTACCTAATTAAGAAGCTGTTTGGAATTCACTGCTCTTTGATATCTTGGGTGGGAGAGAATATTCTGGACGTGATTAAGGAACCGTTACCATGACAATCACATTCAAAGAATTGAGAGGAGACAATGAGTCTGTGGGGATCATCTCTTTTGATTGATTTGACTCGTCTTTTAAGTTCATTCAGACAGCTGTTGTCTCCGGATTTTCTTTTCCACGTAATTCACCCAATTGATTGGTGATGTGGGGATCATTGAAGCTTGGTGGTCAGTAGTGACAGGATCAGCAGTGTCCATGACCAAAATACTTTTGCTAAACCTGAAGGAGAGTGATTGTACGTGTTAAATGTCATTAAAAAGTAACTCCTGGCTTCTTCGGGAATAATATAAATGGTTTGTCTTTCACTTATTAATTATGTCAGGGTGGGATAAGATTACCATGATCTCGTTGAAAGCATGACTGACTCTAAAGTGTTTGGGCTTTATTTTGGATTACTTTGCTGTCATCTTACCCAGTGTGTTTGGCTGCTGTTCTGTTTTTATTCTTTGCCTTGTGCAATATTGTCAATGTAATTTGTGTGATGTTCTGGTCAGAGACACAGTTACACGCTGCAGATTGAAAAGTACACACAAATAATATCTACCGTTAGTGTCTTCAGCCTCATGACCCCAGCTAATGTTAAGTGGGACATGTTAGTACAGATGGCAAAGTGAAATGGAGATATAAAGGCAGTTCAGATCTCACTGTCAGTTTTTCTCCTTCTTTGTGCACTAATTCTGGGTGGAGAAACCATGAACTATGGAAGGAAAACTGCTCCAGCAGGGGCTTGAGTTGGATCTCATGCCAGAGCTTTGCCAACTTAGCCTTTGGGACTTTCTCTCTTCTGCCCTCTGGAGGGTGTCAGAGAACATTAAATGCAAGGACTTTCTGGAAAGGATAGCCAGGATTTGGTCTGGTTACTAGAATACACTTTACCTGTTCTCTTCCTCCCTGTAGCCCCTCCAAGCTGGAATGTGTAGAGGAAAGGAACAGACAGAGAGATGGCAGGGAAGCCATTAGCAAGGTGGGAATCTTATGAAGGACGTGATTTTGGTTCTTGAAAAAGAGAACTGGAGTCCATCAAGTAGAATCAGTATGAATATCTCTAGGAAAAATCAATTCCAGAAGGGTAAGATGAAATATGCTAAAGGTAGTATGTGACAGATTCAGGTTTGAAGCTTCAGTTGAATTGAATCTAAAGAGATATATTTGGTGCCAGGTGTCAGTGGCGGCATATGAAGTCATTACCCACGTTTGATACCTGTTTGGTTCTTTGCCTGCTATGATAATAGTACCAAGTATGTATTTAACATTCAGTAGTTACCTTGTGTGGGGGAGGCACTGCTAAATGCTTTGCATGCAGGTACCTCCCTATCTCTATGAGGTAGGTTGCCATTATGATGCTCATAGAGGCTGGACAGCTAATATGAGGTGGAGCCAGTATTTGAGCCCAGGCAGTCTGACTGTGGTGCCCCTGCTGTGAACAGCTGTGCATGCTGCATTCCTCCTGCATCTGCATGAAAGGGTATGGAACCTTCTAGAAACAGTGAGTTCCAGAAGAGTGAAGTGTGGTGGTAGGAGATGAGATGGAGTAGAGCCTTTTGTGTAAAAATACCATGCTAAGTACTGGGAGATAGAAATGAAGTCAGACACTTTTGTTTTTGCCGACTTGGTACATAACATCTTACAGGACAAACAAAACCTAACATGAACCAATCCAGATTCGTAAGATAGAATATGAAAATATTGTCTCTATTTAAGCACAGGTGGGAGGAGGACTAGAAGGAGTTCCTTTGAATTAAGGCACTTTAAAACATTTGCTTTCAAATTTTAGCGCTTCACCTCAGGAGCAAAATTTGCCGCCTTTTAGGCTTTTGGCCTGGCAGACAAGAACCTCCCCGTCCCTATGGTCAGCAGATTTGCCCATTTTGAGTTGGGAAGCATTATCTTCAGCCTTGTCTTCTTGACAATCCTGACAGTGGTCATCAGGATCTCTAAAAGATGAACCCATTAGACTAGTGAACCAACTGCCCCAGCTGTTTATTTACCAGCACATTCACAGTTTTTCCGTCTATAACCACTGCCTGTGTGAAGATCAGCCTGGAAGTGGTTGGAGGGTGGGGTGGGATGGGTGATTACACACCTGGCTGTAATCCTTGGTTAATTTTTGCCCTGTTTTCATCCACACTTCTGTGTCTGCTATGTGCCAGGCATTGACCTGGGTGTGGGGACAGAGCAGTGCAAAAACAGACAGGGTCCCCTGCTCAGGGCACTATGTTTTCCTCAGATTTCATTCGCTCATGTACATTTTCATGGTTGATCTGAAAGCGGCCTTTGGTGTGAATTCTAGGATTTCACACTTTTGTGATAATGCAGTGATCACACTCCCTTTCTGCTTTGCCCCAGCTAGTCCTTTCTGAATAAAGGTCAGGTGGTTGGGGGAGGAAGATGGTGATGTGAATGGGCCTGTGGGGAGATTGCAGGGGCTTGGAGAGGGCAGCGTGTCGTGGCGGGCTGTATTTGTGTGTCGGGGATGGGAATGGCACAGGGCACACCTGTTTCCTAGTGCTGCAGAATCCTCGCCCTGAGATGAGCCTGCCCACTAGCCCGCATCCTAATCCTGCTGTTGATTGGAGATAACTTCAGCGGTCACAGGGCACCTCGTCTCCATGGCAACCCCTCTAAATATTCCTCTGGCGACTTGTGCTCTACATTCTGGCTGGATCCGAGCCCTCCTGTGGCAAAATATTCTAAAGATGTTAAAAGAGAGAAAAAAAAAGGCTCAACTAATAAATCTATTCTAAACGACTGAGTCATTTGTTTTGATTACCCGGGTGATTGCCAAATGTTAATTTAAAACTGAAATAGGCCATGAGCTCACTCCCTTAACAATGCGAGTGTTTGAGCTAATACAGCTTGATAATGAGGGAGCCAGATCCACTGCCAGTGCTCATGTTATATGATAAACAGACATTTGGAGAAATATGCAGAACATCTTGGCAGTTTTCCTTTCACTGTAAGGGTTGTAAATACAAAGTAGAATGTGTTACCATGAGCCATTTCAAAGGAAGTTGACTTGATTTTTTTAGAATTCAGAACTTTGCTTCTAAAAAGGTAACTTTGCCTCTTGATTCTCATTTTTTCCCTAACTTAGGCACCTTGGGAGTTGTTTTCAACCGTATCCGCCCCTTGCTGAATACATTCTATCTGCCACACATCCAGTGTGAGGTAAGTTTCACTAATTGCCACAAATTCTTATACTGATCGCCAACCTTCCAAGTTGTGGTCTTAGGGGTGGCATTGTACAAAGGGCTTTATTTGTACAGGAGGTTTCAGAAGGTTCATTTTAATTGACCCAGCCAATATCACTGCTTACCCTAAATATTAGCTCTTGGGGAGAATGCCTTTTCAAGGGAAAATCTCATTTGCTTTCAGCTTGGGGCTATGTAAAGGGAATTTGCCAGGCACAACAAAACTGTTCAAAGATCTGCTTGAAAATAAAGATCTGCTCGTGTTGCTGCATGAACAGTAGGGAGCAGGAAAGCTGCATGGAGCAAATACGGGGACAGGAGGGAGGAGAGTCCTGCTGCCAGCCAGGAGAAGGTTAGGGTGACCTGATCAGCTATTAGGAATCTTTCTCTGTGGGTGGATGGAGCCAAGGTGTGGGACCGGCACTGCAAAATCTGGTGATAGGAAGTCGAAAAAGTGCTTCTGGTGGGTGACATTAATAGGGTCCAGGAGATTTTCTTCTGATTTGCTCTCAAGTTCAGAGCAACCTGTGGGCAGCCAGGTCAAGCAGACCCTTCATGTCACATGCATTGGATAAGCATTCTCTGTCCTCTTCATTTAGCCACAGTGGCTTGTTTATACTCTGTGATGACTCAGGGTTCCTCAATTTTCTCTTTGAGAGAAGGACACTGACCTTTGAAAATAATGAAAGGAAGGAATCTAAGAGAAGGGGCTCATCCAGACACAATATAGGAATGGTCCCTGCCCGGTCTCCATGCGCTCACAAGAGGGGATGTAACCTTTGCCTGCACTGTACCTGTCAGGATTTCCCATTTCATCACTCAAAAGGTGGCTGAGATTTTGCCTTCACCTTTATCCTGCCCATGCCAGCATGCAGCCACATGGTCAGTGTAGGTACTTAGATTTCAGTCAGGGTACATGCTCACCAGGTGACGAGAATTGCCTTTGTTACAATGTCTACTTGCTACAGAATTCTACCCAGATTTTAAAATATATCTCGTCAAATACCTAAATATGTTAAACCTGAAAGTAAAAAGCATAGGACAAGGTTTTAGAAATGCTAAATCTGAATTTTATAATCTGTTTCATCAGTTATGGTGGTAGTTGGAAGTCCTTCCAAAGCCCTGGGGCTTGAAGCAGGCTCAATGGTAAAAGCTTCGGCAGCTTTCCTCTGCTGCTGTAGATGCAATCTTTATTTTTGGGTCTAAATCCTGCTATCACTCTCATTCACAGCCTTTACCTATAATGGTTGTTTTCAAACTTAAAAAAAAGATAGAAACCTATCTTCAAAAAATACAAATATTTAGATCTAACCCCAATAGAGAAAACCAAAGCTGAACTGCTTTGGCTCAAGTAGGAGGCTGTGACTCTGTCACTCTCCTCGGAGGAACCCTAGGGCAGTTTTAAAGTATAGTACCCTATTGAAAGAGCTGAGCTTAGCTGTGTGCCCTTTCCCAGCTCTTATTTTTATTTTCCCACAGAAAAGAGACTAGATTCTTTAAGGAGATATAAAGAAGGGAGATATAAAGATATAAAGGTTCTTTAGGGAGATACAGAGACATCCTCTCATCAGATGGAAATGCCAGCTAGGTGGCTATTCACATGCATTATTTGCCCTTAGTAATTCCATAGCAATCTGCAAATTCAATCAGCTTCATTGGCAGAAAACTTTGGCAGAAACCATGTGTACAAGGCTGTATTCTTAAAGTAAAACATTTAAATCCAAGTTTTTCAAACACACATTTCAAATGGTTTTATGATAATCAAGCACATCCCAGTGACATCTTTACATTCACCAAAATTTGGTGTCCTTGGGTTTTTAGAGCAGTGAGTTTCTCAGGTGTGTCAACTGAATAGAATTTGTTAAATTCTGGGTGTTTTTTTTTTTTTTTTTTTTTTGAGATGGAGTCTTGCTCTGTTGCTCAGACTAGAGTGCAGTGGTGCGATCTTAGCTGACTGCAACCTCCGTCTCCCGGGTCCAAGCCATTCTGTAGCCTCAGCCTCCCAAGGAGCTGTGATTACAGGCATGGGTACACCACCACACCTAGTTAATTTTTGTGTTTTTAGTAGAGGCAGGATTTCACCATGTTGGCCAGGATGGTCTCAAACTCCTGACCTCAAGCTATCCACCTGCCTTGGCCTCCCAAACTGCTGTGATTACAGGTGTGAGCCACTGCGCCTGGCCAAATCTGTTAAATTTTGTTTCCTTGTAACAAATATACAAGATTACACAATTGCGTCTTGTATTCTTTCTTCCTTTCTTTTACTTATTAATTCATTCAGCCCTCCTATGGGCCAGGGCAGGAATGTAGTGGTGAGCACAACAACAAAAAATACATTTTGGGTTTGATATTCTTCAAGGGTGGGACATAGCTAGATTATTTTCCCTTTTGTAGACGAGGAAACTGAAAATTGCTTTGCTTTTCTTGATTCCATTGCCCAATGTTCAGTAGACAGGTATAGATGAAGGGGTACAGTTCAAAGTCCCCATCTCTACTTTGCTCTTTGAGCCTTTGATTTATGCCACCTCCATATAAGCATGTGCAAATAAAATATTCAGTAATCACCATGGATGCAGCTGTGCCTGGGACCTAAAGGCCCTAAAATGAAAATAAATGTAACCTGTGCATTTCTTGCTCTATTTTTAAAAAGTTTGTTTGGAATGATTGAACATTTTAGTAAAATGGACTTCGCTGTTTCCACATTAGGAAATTTTGTTCTTTTATTTTGTATTTATTCATTTTTTGAGATGGAATCTCACTGTGTCACCCGGACTGCAGTGCATTGGTGTGATCTCGGCTCACTGCAACCTCTGCCTCCCAGATTCAAGCAATTCTCCTGCCTCAGCCTCCCGAGTAGCTGGGATTACAGGCGCACGCCACCATGCCCGGCTAATTTTTATATTTTTAGTGAAGACGGGGTTTCACCATGTTGGCCAGGCTGGTGTCGAACTCCTTACCTGAAGTGATCTGCCCGACTCAGCCTCCCAAAATGCTGAGATTATAGGCGTGAGTCACCGCACCTGGCCTATTTTGTTCTTTTAAATGGTGGCGTGTCCCCTTTTAATACAGTGTATATCATAGATAAACTTTATTATTCAGAAACTTACAATTATTCCATTTGGCTGTCTTTTAGTTTATGAAATTATTTGGAACACAAGCTTGAATACATAATTCTGAACTCATACGTGAACTGGGCTAAATTTGAGTATTTGTATCATAATAGTGACAATATTGTTAAACATGTGTTTCACATGGAGATATTTATATCACTGACATATGGTCATTTTCATTATTGATTTGGCAGTTTTTTAATATTCACAAAACACAAAACTTTGAAATATAGTAGTCAGAGTGATTTGATTTGTGCCATTTGTATTGATGTAACCTCTCTTCTTGGTGCACTAGCAGTAAAAAAGAAAATCAGCACAGATGGGTTACACAGACTTAAAGAGTTTGGAAATCATCAGTCTAGAGCCAAGATCTCAAACAAGTGGGCTGGATCTGGCACACAGAGGTGTTCTTTTAAAATTTTAATTGCCAGCATTTAAAAATCGAAAGATTTCATATTTTTTGAAATCCAAATTTTTCAGCTTCTCTTGAAATATCAGAAGATCTGGCAGTATTGAGCCCTCATTCCTATTTGGCTATACTAGGCTGGAGCCAAATGGCTGCTGTTTCTTTAGCTGGAGCATGAACTCTGAAGTTTGCTACAGTCTTCGGCAGACCCTGTAGTCTCCTTGACACCACGGACAAGGGTTGGTTGCCATTATCTGAATGTTTTACCTCTATAGACATTTGAGTTTTCAATCCGAGGTCTAGATAAAATTGAGGCTGCAAACTTAAGGTCATCCTTTCTCTCAGAGTATCGGCTTGCTAATTTTCAGGCGTACGACATTGGGTGACGATCATATTAAGGGGGTGCTTTAAAAGGGTTGAGGGCAAACATTTCTGGGGGGGATACTTTCTGATGATGGCACTTGATTAAAGAGCACTGACAGGTACGGGTGTTTTGTTTAATTCTGGAGGATTCCTGTAGTCTGCTTTGGTGCTTTTCACACTTTAACGTGCAGATTCTGATGCAGCAGGTCTAGAGTAAGGCCTGAGATTCTGTACTTCCAACAAGCGCCAGGTTACACCACTACTAATCTGAGAACCTGCCTCTCTGAATAGCAAGGGAACTGCCTTAAAGCAATCCTAAGAAAAATCAGTCAGGCAATGATGGTGCTAATGTTAAGAACATTCACTTTTCTTTGACCTGAGAAAGAAAAAGTGATATGAACCAAGGTATTTTGGGTTGAATCTTCCGAGATAAATCTGGATCTACTTTGAGTTGCAACACAGGAGGTGAAAAATCAATTATTTTCAATGCAGTATAGCACATGGAAAGATAAATCTAACTTTGATTTTAAAATTTGTTTTAAATTATGTGCTTCTGGTAAAAAAAAAAGCTAGATATGTTAAAGCTCAAGATTTATGAAATGTAGGGATTAGAACTTTTAATTTTAGGAAAATTTAGGAAAATATGGGGCTGTTAGAAAACTTATAAATAAGACCACAGAAAATAGGATAATTATCAAATCCGTGGATAGATGATAACCTTGTAAGCTATAAAATGATTTTTAAAAGTTGGAAACGAGGAAATCAACAGTTTCAAATGTATACAGTCCTGCAGTGAAAAAGTATAATTAAAATGAAAAAGAGCCAGTTGTGGTGGCTTATGCCTGTAATCCCAGCACTTTGGGAGCACAAGGCGGGTGGTTCATGAGGTCAGGAGCTCAAGACCAGCCTGACCAACATGGCGAAATCCTGTCTCTACTAAAAATACAAAAAATTAGCCAGGCATGGTGGGAGGCACCTGTAAAAACCCAGCTACTCAGGAGGCTGAGGCAGGAGAGTTGCTTGAACCCAGGAGGCGGAGGTTGCAGTGAGCCGAGATCACGCCATTATACTGCAGCCTGGGAGAAAGAGCAAGACTCAATCTCAAAAATAAATAAATAAATAAAATGAAAAAGAAAGAACATCAGGAAAAATTCGTGGCACATATGACAAGATGCATACTTTCTATATCGTACATAGATCTCATATGGATTGTAAGAAAGGTGTGCACAGGCCTAGCACATGGTAGATGCTTCCTAACTGTTGACTGAATGAATTATCCAGGTGATAGATGGGTAAAAGGCACTCACGTTCTATCACAAAGTAAAGAAATGCATGGAAAATGTTCAGCCTCAGTAGTATGCAAAGATAAGCATATTTAAACGTCAGCAAGGCACACTTTTCACTTACAAAAAGAAAACCCAATGTCAATATGATTGACTTGAAATGGGTATGTACTTACTGCTGGCAGCATTGTAAGTTGGTACAAAGCCTTTTGGAACATTGTTTGGCAATATATGGTTAAAGGCACAAAGACTGGTACCCTTGAATCTAGTAATCATCCTTTGGGAAATGTGTTCTAAGAAACAAATTGTTCTAAGAAAAGAAAAAAAGGCCGGGTGTGGTGGCTCACACCTGTAATCCCCCAGCACTTTGGGAGGCCGAGGCAGGTGGATCACAAGGTCAGGAGTTCGAGACCAGCCTGACCAATATGCTGAAACCCCGTCTCTACAAAAAAAAAAAAAAAAAAATTAGCCGGGTGTGGTGGCATGCACCTGTAGTCCCAGCTACTCAGGAGGCTAAGGCAGGAGAATTGCTTGAACCCGGGAGGCAGAGGTTGCAGTGAGCCGAGATTGCGCCACTGCACTCCAGCCTGGGCAACAAAGAGAGAGACTCCATCTAAAAAAAAAAAAGAAAAGAAAAAAAGCTGCATAAGTATTCATCACAGTGTTATTTGTGAGGACAAAAAGAAAGAATTTTAATGTCTAATGTGAAAGAAATAGTTCAATTATTCAACAGATAGTTTTGGTTAAGTAGGGTATGATATATCTATGCAGTTATCTGTTAAAAATTATGATTTTCATACTTACGTTAGCAATATGAAAGAATTTGTATAATATGGTCTTACTAAAAAATGCAGGATGCAAAATTGCATATATGCTTTGATTGTAACATGCAAAGTGGTATGTACCTGTGGACAAGAACTAGAAGACACAAGGAAAAATGTAAGTATCATTTTTTTGAGGTTATATTCATGTTGTGATGTTGTTTGTACATTTTCCTGCAAATATATGCTCACTTAGATGTTGAGAAGCTTCTGTACTCAACTCCATATCACAAGCAGGATATTCCAGTGTATCACATAGTAGGTGCTTAGTAACTAACCAAGAAACTTGAGAACTCCTGTCGAGAGTCTAAACATGGGGTTCCAATGCCCTAGTTCCTTCTCGCTTGTTTTGTTTTATCATCCTGAGCCCCCATTTCTCTTTCTTCCATTTTTGGTGGTTGGTAGAGGCATCCTGGTATCCCACATGACACCAAGTACAAATATTTGTTTCAGAGCTTTTAATGAATGCGTAGCAGTGCCAGACAGAGAATGAATCTTCACGTTTAAAGGTGCAGGGTCCACTTAAGGAGAATCTTAATGGAGCTATAGCTCAAGAGTGATGCCTATTTCATCTTCTGATTTCCTTTAGATAAGTAACAAAAATTCACTTTAAGGTCATGAGCCTCCTTAGAGCAGTCCCCCTCACCTTCAGCTGTATTCCCTGTTTCAGATATACTTGTTTCTCTGCTGTAAGTACACTTTTCTCTTCTAATTAGGTCGGTTACTTCATGTCTGTTTTTCTTTTTTGACATGGTTTCTTCTGGCTTTGGCACCACATATTTTCCCCATATGTCATTGCCTCTGGAGCTTCATGTTGCAATAGTTTTTCAGGGGGAATGGAGAGCGCGTCGCTAAGGGTGGGGGATGGCTCTTGACTCTTTTGCCTGCCCTTTGCTTCAGTGAGTGTTCGTATTTCTTTTGGGCCTAGTTCTGTTTGGTTTTGTAGTCTTCAGAGTCAATTATGTTTGGACTGAGAGATACTTAAGTAAAAATAATGGTAAGTCAGAGATATGTCTGGCAAAGGTGCAGCACATTTGTTAAGGTTGCTGGTTTATTTATCTCCCTTGTCTCTATGGAGACTAAAGCTGGGTCTGGGATTTAATGGACTTAATTTTGACCTCTTGTAACATCTCTTAACTTTTCCCAGCCTCTGATTTAGAAAGAATTCATTTTCACTTGAGGAGAGAAACTGCCTCACTTACAAAAGGGGTCCTAACTCTTGAAAAGTGGAATCTCCAGTCTGTGATTCTTACATAGTCTTCAGAGTATCCGTTGTGCTTGTAAAGAAAGCTAAAAAGTCATGTAGAAACACACACACACGTAATATCTCAAGGAAATACTTTTCTTTCAAGTGAAATAAAGTATTATTTAGTTAATGTGAATGAACCGTTTGTAAGAACTTTCTATAGGAGAACCTTTTGTCAGGATACCAAGTCAGTGGAAACATTGATCAGACATTATGTTTTTATTTTTGAAAAGTATCTCCTTTACCCATTACAGGATTCTAAATTTGCACGCATATAAATGTTTGAACCATATTTCAGAGTTCAAGTGTATTAAATTGTGCTAGGGAAGTCCACAATGAAGATTGGGTTTGACCAGGATTCTCATGGAAGGAGTCAGATTTGGACAGTTAAAATTCAAATCTAGTGTTCCACTTACATAATTGATGTGAAATGAGGACACAGATATCTCATCTCTAAGGTAGGTAGAGTCAAACCATCTTGGACTTCTGTTGGTTCGAATGATCCTTCAAAACTTTTTCTCTTCTCCTGTATGGTGCTTTGAGACTTACAAAAACATTCCAGTTTTAAGAATTTACTAATTTATTCATCTATTTACAGGTCCTTTCAGCTTCTCTAAGAATAAGCTCAGATGTGAATTTTCTTTCAAACCAAAACAAATGAGTCAGTAAATGATTAATTATCAAATATTGCATAGAGACTGAGGCAAGGGAAGTGACAAAAGTATTCTTCTGTCCCCAAGTAAAAAGTATTAGAGTTCAGATATGTCATCAAGTTTAGTTCAAGTCCAATAGGAATTTGTGATTATTTAGTAAGATTTTTGAACATCATAAAAGTTCAGTGCATATGGAAGTTCTTTTAAGATTTTGTCCATCATCAACTCTTCTATTAATAGACAAAGCTTTGAGAAGCCAACAACAGATGCTCTCTTGTAAGAGAACCATGCCTGGGAGATGAATGTTGGTTGCTCCTTAATTTCTGGGTTTGAAATCTTGACTCATTCGTCTTATAACCATGGACTTAGAATATTTGTTAGATTAAGGTTGTAGCTAAATCATACAAATTTTATTATGATCAGTACAGTAAGCATAGCTGAGGTCAAAGCTTTTATGGAAGTCACAATGTTAAGGCCTAAAGTGCTTAATAATGCTTGAGAAAGAATGGTACTTCTACCAACATTATCATCGTATCAACCTTACATCACATGTTGAAAGCCCAGTGTGGTAAACTGTGCTAACAATAGTTATAATTTATGTATTTCATTAGTGATATTTCCGTTTTGTTTAAACAGCTGTAGGGATAAACTTAAAAAGGAAGAAAGATATAAAAATGGACTTAGAATAGTAGCCTCATTGTCTGTCTCAGCAGCCAGATAAGCTTTGTGTTCAGTGGAGCATCTCTCACTGAAGGACATCTAATTATTGGATAAACAATTAGTTTCTTTAACAGTTCTTGGGCTGGATTTAGTGGCTTACGCCTGTAGTCCCAGCTATTCAGGAGGCTGAGGCATGAGAATCACTTGAATCCGGGAGGCAGAGGGTGCAGAGATTGCATCACTACCCTCCAACCTGGGTGACAGAATGAGAATCTGTCTAAAAAAAAAAAAAAAAGAAAACCAAACCATGTAAACCAAAGAACAGT